>NC_142488.1:46197586-46498942 GCF_049115385.1 Moschus berezovskii | reverse complement strand
AGGAGAGTGAAAAACTTGGCTTGAAGCTCAACATCCAGAAAACTAAGATCATGGCATCTGGTCCCATCACTTCATGGCAAATAGATGGGGAAAGAGTGGAAATGGTGTAACACTTTATTTTTGGGGGGCTCCAAAATCACTGCAGATGCTGATTGCAGCCATGAAATTAAAAGACGCTTACTCCTTGGAAGGAAAGTTACGACCAATCTAGATAGCATGTTAAAAAGCAGAGACATTACTTCGCCAACCAAGGTCCGTCTAGTCAAGGCTATGGTTTTTCCCGTGGTCAATTATGGATGTGAGAGTTGGACTGTGAAGAAAGCTGATTGCCAAAAAATTGATGCTTTTGACCTGTGGTGTTGGAGAAGACTCTTGAGAGTCGCTTGGACTGCAAGGAGATCCAACCAGTGCATTCTAAAGGAGATCAATCTTGGGTGTTCATTGGAAGGACTGATGCTAAAGCTGAAACTCCAATACTTTGGCTACCTCATGCGAAGAGCTGACTCACTGGAAAAGACTCCGATGCTGGGAGAGATTGGGGGCAGGAGGAGAATGGGATGACAGAAGATGAGATGGCTCGATGGCATCACCGACTCGATGGACATGAGTTTGAGTGAACTCCGGGAGTTGGTGATGGACAGGGAGGCCTGGGGTGCTGTGATTCATGGGGTCGCAAAGAGTCAGACACGACTGAGGAACTGAACTGAACTGAACTGAATGAGACAGATGGCCCAGAGAATTTGATTATTAACATGGCCTAACCCAGATACAGGCTTCCCTCATGGCTCAGATGGTAAAGAATCTTCCAGCAATGCAGGAGACCATAGTTCAGTCCCTGTATTGGTAAGATGCCCTGGAGAAGGCAATGGCTACCCACTCTAATATTCTTGCCTGGAGAATTTCATGAAAAACAAGTGCTTGGCTTGCTGCAGTCCATGGGGTCGCAAAGAGTTAGACACAACTGAGCAAATGAACTGAGCACAAAATAAACTGATTATAAGAGGATGTTTTGAACAGCTGTATGTTAACAAATTGGACAACCTAGAAATGGACAAGTTCTTGGAATTGTACAACCTGAATCATGAAGAAACCAAAACTCTGAATAAACCAAATACTAGTTAAGATATTAAAATAGTAGTCAAAACCTCTCCCAAAACAAAAGCCCAGCACCAGACACCATCAGAGATGAATTCTTTTAAACATTCAAAGATTTAATACCTTTCATCCTGAAACTTCCAAAAAATTAGAGAGGAAAGAATGCTTCTTAACTCACTTTATGAGGCCCACATTACATTAATATCAAAATCAAAGACAGCAGACAAAAAAAAGAGAAAATTACAAGACATTATCCCATATTAACGTAGATGCAAAATACTTTAAAAATATATTATCAAGTTAAACACAGTATATCATAAGTATTATATATCATAATCAAGTTAAATTTATTCCAGTGTTGCAAGAATGGTTTAAGGGAGCAAATCAATCAACATAATGCAAACATTTTCACAAAATGAAGGTCAGTAATATTCTATTATCTCTAGCAAAAAATGAAATAAACAATACTATTTACAGTTGCAACGAAAAGAATAAAATATGTAGGAATAAATTGAACCTAGAAGGTGAAAGACATACATTAAAAACTATAAGGCATTGTTGAATGGAACTGAAGGAGACAGAACAACATAAAAAGATAATCCATGCTCATGGATTGGAAGAATTAACACTGTTTAAATGTCCATATTATGAAATATAATCTGTAGATTCAATGAAATTACTATAAAAATTTAAAGGATATTTTTCACAGAAAGAGAACCAAAAATTCTAATTTTTTATTAACCCCAAAAGACCTCAAACAGCCACAGAAATCTGGATTAAAAAAAAGAACACATCTGGAATTATCACCCTCACTGATCTCAAACTACATTACAAAGCTATAGTAATTAAATCAGTATGCTATCTGTAGATATGGAATAAAACAGAGCCCAGAAATAAACCTACACATGTAATGGACAGTTAAATTATGACGAAAGAGCAAAGAATATACAATGAAAAAAAGCATAGTTTCTTCAATAAATGGTGGCAGGAAAACTGGATGGTCACATGCAAAAAAAATGAAATTAGACTACTGTCTCACACCATACATAAAAATTAATTCAAATTAATTCGACTTACAATAAGACCTGAAATGACAAAAATCCTGGAAGAAAGCATGCCATATAATCTTTTATATTTGTCGTAGCAATATCTTTCTGAATATGTCTCCTCAGGCAAAGAAAAAAAACAACACGACATCAAACTAAAAAGATTTTGCAAAATGACAGAATATATCAACAAAAGGAAAAGACTTCCTACTAAAAAGGAGAGAATATTTGTAAACAATTTATCCAAAAAGGGGCAAGTATCCAAATATGCAAGTTCAGTTCAGTTGCTCAATGGTGTCTGACTCTTTCCAACCCCATGGACTGCAGCATGCCAGACCTCCCTGCCCATCATCAACTCCCGGAGTTTACTCAAACTCGTGTCCATTGAGTGGGTGATGCCATCCAACCATCTCATCCTATATCCCCTTCTCATCCTACCTTCAATCTTTCCCAGAATTAAGGTATTTTCCAATGAGTCAGTTCTTCATATCAGGTGGCCAAAATATTGGAGTTTCGGCTTCAGCATCAGTCACTTCAATGAATATTCAGGACTAATTTCCTTTAGGATGGACTGGTTGTACATTCATGCTGTCCAAGTGTCTCTCAAGAGCCTTCTCCAACGCCACAGTTAAAGATCATCAGTTCTTCAGTGCTAAGCTTTCTTGATAGTCCAACTCTCACATTCATACATGACTAATGGAAGAACCATAACATTGAATAGATAGACCTTTGTTGGCAAAGAAATGTCTCTGCTTTTTAATATGCTGTCTAGGTAGGTCATAAGTTTTCTTCCAAGGAGAAAGGGTGTTTTTTTTTTTGTTGTTGTTGTTGTTTGTTTGTTTGTTTTTAATTTCATGACTGCAGTCACCATCTGCAGTGATTTTGGAGCCAAAAAAAATTTGTCATTGTTTCCTTTGTTTCCCCATCTATTTGCCATACAGTGATGTGGCCAGATGCCATGATCTTGTTTTCTGAATGTTGAGTTTTAAGCTAACTTTTTTGCTCTCCTCTTTCATTTTCATCAAGGGGCTCTTTAGTTCTTCTTCACTTTTGGCCATAAGTGTGCTGTCATCTCCATATCTAAGGTTATTGATATTTGTTGCAGCAATCTTGATGCCAGCTTGTGCTGCTTCCAGCCCAGAATTTCACATGAAGTAATGTGCATGTAAGTTAAATAAGCAGGGTGACAATATACAGCCTTGACGTACTCCTTTCCTGATTTGGAACCAGGCTGTTGTTCCATGTCCAGTTCTAACTGTTGCTTCTTGACCTGCATATATATTTGTCAGGAGGCAGGTCAGGTGGTCTGGTATTCCCATCTCTTTAAGAATTTTCCATAGTTGTTGTGATCCACATGTCAAAGTTTATGGCATAGTCAAGAAAGCAGAAATACATGTTTTTCTGGACTTCTCTCATTTTTTTGATGATCCAGCAGATGTTGGCAGTTTGATCTCTGGTTCCTCTGCCTTTTTAAAATTCAGCTTGAACATCTGGAAGTTCATGGTTTATGTACTGTTGAAGCCTGCCTTGGAGAATTTTGAGCATTACTTTGCAAGCATGTGAGATGAGTGTGATTGTGCGGTAGTTTGAGCATTCTTTGGCATTGCCTTTCTTTGGGATTGGAATGACGACTGACCTTTTCCAGTCCTGTGGAAACTGCTGAATTTTCCAAATTTGCTGGCATATTGAATGCAGCACTTTCACAGCATCATCTTTCCGGACTTGAAATAGCTCAACTGGAATTCCATCACATCCACTAGCATTGTTGTACTGATACTTCCTAAGGCCCACTTCACGTCGCATTCCAGTTAGATGAGTGATCACACCATCGTGATTATCTTGGTCATGAAGATCTTTTTTGTATACTTCTTCTGTGTATTCTTATCACCTCTTTTTAATATCTTCTGTTTCTGTTAGGCCAAGCCATTTCTGTCCTTTATTGTGCCCATATTTGCATGAAATGTTCCCTTGGTATCTCTAATTTTCTTGAAGCGGTCTCTAGTCTTTCCCATTCTATTGTTTTCTTCTATTTCCTTGCATTGATCACTGAGGAAGGCTTTTTTATCTCTCCTTGCTATTCTTTGGAACTGTGCCTTCAAATGGGTATATCTTTCCTTTTCTCCTCTGCCTTTTGGTTCTCTTCTTTTCACAGCTATGTGTAAGGCCTCCTCAGACAACCATTTTTCCTTTTTGCATTTATTTTCCTTGGGGATGGTCTTGATCCCTATCTCCTGTACAATGTCAAGAACCTCCATCCATAGTTCATCAGACACTCTATCTGATCTAATACTTTGAATCTATTTGTCACTTCCACTGTATAATCATAAGGGATTTGATTTAGGTCATACCTGAATGGTCTAGTGGCTTTCCTTAATTTCTTCAATTTATGTCTGAATTTGACAATAAGGAGTTGATGATCTGAGCCACAGTCAGCGCCCATTCTCGTTTCTGATGGTATAGAGCTTCTTCATCGTTGGCTGCAAATAATATAATCAATCTGATTTTAGCATTGACCATCTGGTGATGTCCTTATATAGAGTCTTCTCTTGTGTTGTTGGAAGACGGTGCTTGCGATGACCAGTGCATTCTCTTTGCAAAACTCTATTAGCCTTTGCTCTACTTCATTCTGTAATGCAAGGCCAAATTTGCCTGTTACTCCAGGTATCTCTTCACTTCCTACTTTTGCATTCTTGTCCCCGGGAATGAAAAGGACATCTTTTGGGGGTGTTAGTTCTAAACCTTCTAGAACTAACAACCAAAATACACACACACACACACACATATTCCATATAAATAAACACCAAAAGAAAACAAAAGAAATACCAGACAATCCAATTTAAAAATGGGAAGACTGGCTGAATAAACAAGTATACAAAGAAAATATACAGGTGGTCAATAGGTACATGATAAGATGCTCAACACCAAAAAATGCAAATCATGCGATATCACCTCACACTTCTCAAAATGTCTATCAACCTATCAACCAAAAGCCAACAAATAACTAGTGATGGCAAGGTTGGAGGAAAAGGGAACTCTCATGAACTACTGGTGGGAATGTAAATTGGTGCAAGCATTATGGAAAACATTATGGAGATTCTTCAATAAACTAAGAATGGAATTACTGTTGATAGATATCCCATTATGTGTTTTTATCTAAAGAATATGAGAGTCCAGGTTCGACGCATAAATTTTCCTCTGTTCATTTCTTTGCATTTGTGCTTTTTTAATAAAATTCTTTTTTAGAAATAAAAAAAATAAAAATAAAAAAAAAGGAAAAAAAAATAAAGAATATGAGAACACAATTTCTAAAAGATACATGCAGCCTTATGTTCACTGCAATATTATTTACAATAACCAAGATATGGAAACAACTTAAGTAGAATATAATGTCGTATACCTGAAATTCATGTAATGTTCCAAATCAATGCTACTTCAATAAAAAAAATTAAAATAATATTGCCTGAATATCTAGAGTCGTCAAGAAAATCACTTCAAATATAGTGAGTTAAAAGTAAAAGTATGGAAAAAATGATACTACATGGAAATAGTACTGAAAGGAAAGCAGGAGTGTCTGTGTTTGATATCAGATGAAGTAAACATCAGAGCAAAGAAAATATCAGAGGCAAAAAGGAAAATAATATAGGCATAGCAAGACACAGCAACCTTAAATATCAAAAATATCAATGCACCAAAAACTAGAGCTTCTAAATATGTGGAGACTTCCCTGATGGTCCAGTGGTTAAGAATGTGCCTTACAATGCAGTGGACACAGGTTCAATCTCTGATCAGAGAACTAAGATTCCACATATGTTGGAGCAACTAAGCCTGCATACCACAACTACTGAAACCCAGGTGTTCTGGAACCCTTGAGTCACAACTAGAGAGTCTGAGTTGAAATAGAAGATCATTCATACCCCAACTAAGACCCAACACAGGCAAATAAATCAAATAATTATTTAAATTATTAGTTGGTGATGGACAGGGGAGCCTGGTGTGCTGCTGTCCATGAGGTTGCAGAGAGTTGGACATGACTGAGTGACTGAACTGAACTGAACTGAAATACATGAAGGAAATACTAAGAGATCTGAAATGAGAAACAGACAAATCTACAATTACAGTTCAAAAGGTCAACAATCCTCTTGCAACCAATTAGAAAACAAGGATATAGAAGAATGCAAAAAAAAAAATCTATCAACCAATGGGAATTAATTCACATGCATTTAGAACAGTACACTCAAAAACAGAAGACTGCACATTCTTTTGACGTGCCTACAAAGCATGTCAAGGTAGACCATATCTTAGATCAAAGGCAAAATTCAAATTGTTTAAGAGAACTGAAATAATATCAACTGTGTTTACCAATCACAATGAAATCAAACTAGAAAGCAATAACAGAAAGATAATAAAAGACTATATAAACAGTTGAACATTAAGTCATAAACTTACTCAACATTCATGGACCAAAAATAAATCTCAAGAGAAATGCAAAATACATTGAACTAAATGAAAATAAATACATATCATTAAAATTAATGACACACAACTAACACAAGGCTGAGGGGAAAATTTATAGTACTGACTATATCCATTAGAAAGATAGAAACATAGAATTCTATTTGACATAAGTTATACTAATATTTTTTAAAAACTCTGTCTCCTAAGGCAAAGGAAATAAAAGCAAAAATAAATAAATGGGTCCTAATTAAAATTAAAAGATTTTGCACAGCAAAGGATAATACCAACAAAACAATAAGACAACCTACTGAATTGGAGAAAATATTTGCAAACTACATGACTGATTGGGGCTTAATATTAAAAATATCCAAACAGCTCAAAAAACCCAACATCAAAAAACAACCTGATTTAAAAATGGGCAGAAGACCTAAATAGACATTTTTACAATAGGACATGCAGATAGTCAACAGGCACATAAAATGATGCTACACATCGCTAATCATCATGAAAATGTGCGACTTATTCATGTCGATGTATAGCAAAAACCAATACAATACTGTAAATTGATTAGCCTCCAATTTAAATAAATAAATTACTTAAAATACAATAAGCTATCATCTCACACTTCTTAGAATGGCTACCATAAAAAAGAACAAAAGCAACAAATTTTGGTGAAGATATGAAGAAAATGGAACCTCATACACCACTGGTGGATGTTTGAGTGGATTCAGCCACTGTTGAAATCACCATGGCGTTTTCTCAAAAAACTAAAAATCAAATCACGATATGACCCAGAAATTCAATTAGGTATGCATTGTCAAAACAAAAATCACTAATTTGAAAAGATATATGCCCCCTAATGTTCATAGCAGCATTATTTACAATGGCCAAGATACAGAAGCAACTTAAATGTCCATCAATACATTCTGGAATACTGCTTAGCTGTAAAAAAAATAAATAAAAATAAAAATTCTGCCATTTGCAAAATAATTGATGGACTTGAAGGGTACTGTATGTTATCACATATATGTGGAGTCTGAAAACTTAGTGAATATAACAAAAAGAAGCAGAGTCACAGACAGAGAGAACAAACTGTGTTTATCACGGGGAAGAGAGAAGGGGAGAGGGTAAGATGGGGTAAGGGATTAAGAGGTATAAACTATTATGTACAAAATAATAAGCTAAAAGAAGGTGTTGTACAAAACAAGGAATATAGCCAATATTTTTTAGTAACAATTAAGGAATGTAACCTCTAAAAATTGTGAATTGCTGTGTTGAACAATGTAACATAGCCTGAGACTGTGGACGTTAGGGGCAACTAAAAAGGAAGCAGCACATGTTTAACTTGTTGCCACCTCTGATCTTCTACTCATCTTCACTCACTTACTGGAAAGCCATCCCAATGTGCATTTTTGTTTAAGAAACTAGAAATTAAGAAACCTGGAAAGAACCTTGGAAATCATTTAGTCTAATCCTCTCGATTTACAAATAGGAAGGCAAAGCTGTGGAGGTTACTTTGTGTCTGGTTCACTAGGAAAACAGTGAACCTTTAAGTTCACTGCCTTTAAGTCTTTAAGTCTTTAGCTCTCTTTGCATTGTACTGCTTTATGTTCCCAGAGAAGGCAATGGCAAGCCACTCCAGTACTCTTGCCTAGAAAATCCCATGGATGGAGGAGCCTGGTAGGCTGCAGTCCATGGGGTCGCTATGAGTCGGACACGACTGAACAACTTCACTTCACTTACACTTTATAAAGGAAAGATATAAGAATCTGAATGCAGAGTTTCAAAGAATAGCAAGGAGAGATAAGAAAGCCTTCCTCAGCGATCAAGGCAAAGAAGTTGAGGAAAACAACAGAATAGGAAAAACAAGAGATCTTTTCAAGAAAATTAAAGATATCAAGGGAGCATTTCATGCAAACATGGGCTCGATAAAGGACAGAAATGGTATAGACCTAACAGAAGCAGAAGATATTAAGAAGAGGTGGCAAGAATACACAGAAGAACTGTACAAAAAAGATCTTCACGACGACGATAATAACGATGGTGTGATCACTCACCTAGAGCCAGACATCTTGGAGTCTGAAGTCAAGTGGGCCTTAGAGAGCATCACTACTAACAAAGCTAGTGGAGGTGATGGAATACCAGTTGAGCTATTTCAAATCCTGAAAGATGATGCTGTGAAAGTGCTGCACTCAATATGCCAGGAAATTTGGAAAACTCAGCAGTGGCCACAGGACTGGAAAAGGTCAGTCTTCATTCCAATCCGAAAGAAAGGCAATGCCAAAGAATGCTCAAATACCGCACAATTGCACTCATTTCACACGCTAGTAAAGTCACGCTCAAAATTCTCCAAGCAAGGCTTCAGCAATAAGTGAACGGTGAACTCCCAGATATTCAAGCTGGTTTTAGAAAAGGTAGAGGAACCAGAGATTAAAGTGCCAACATCCACTGTATCATGGAGAAAGCAAGAGAGTTCCAGAAAAACATCTATTTCTGCTTCATTGACTATGCCAAAGCCTTTGACTGTGTGGATCACAATAGACTGTGGAGCATTCTGAAAGAGATGGGAATACCAGACCACCTGACCTGCCTCTTGAGAAACCTGTATGCAGGTCAGGAAGCAATAGTTAGAACTGGACATGGAAAAACAGACTGGTTGCAAATAGGAAAAGGAGTACGTCAAGGTTGTATATTGTCACCCTGATTATTTAACTTATATGCAGAGTACTTCATGAGGAACGCTGGGCTGGAAGCAGCACCAGCTGGAATCAAGATTGCTGGGAGAAATCTCAATAACCTCAGATATGCAGATGACACCACCTTTATGGCAGAAAGTGAAGATGAACTCAAAAGCCTCTTGATGAACGTGAAAGAGGAGAGTGAAAAGTTTAGCTTGAAGCTCAACATTCAGAAAAGGAAGATCATGGCATCTGGTCCCATCACTTCATGGCAAATAGATGGGGAAACAGTGGAAACAATGTCAGACTTTATTTTTTTGGGCTCCAAAATCACTGCAGATGCTGATTGAAGCCATGAAATTAAAAGACGCGTACTCCTTGGAAGGAAAGTTATGACCAACCTAGATAGCATATTAAAAAGCAGAGACATTACTTTGCCAAACAAGGTCCGTCTAGTCAAGGCTATGGTTTTTCCAGTGGTCATGTATGGATATGAGAGTTGGACTGTGAAGAAAGCTGATCGCCAAAGAATTGATGCTTTTGAACTGTGGTGCTGGAGAAGACTCTTGAGAGTCCCTTGGACTGCAAGGAGATCCAACCAGTCCATTCTAAAGGAGATCAATCCTGGGTGTTCATTGGAAGGACTGATGCTAAACCTGAAACTCCAATACTTTGGCCACCTCATGCGAATAGTTGGAAAAGAGTCTGATGCTGGGAGGGATTGGGGGTGGGAGGAGACGGGGACGACAGAGAATGAGATGGCTGGATGCCATCACCGACTCGATGGATATGAGTTTGAGTGAACTCCGGGAGTTGGTGATGGACAGGGAGGCCTGGCGTGCTGTGATTCATGGGGTCGCAAAGAGTCGGACACGGCTGAGTGACTAAACTGAACTGTTAGAGTCTGAGAGCGAATGCAAGTTGTGGCAAAGCAAGATCTGAGTCTGAGCTGACCCCACAATGTCCACAACAGATCCAAAGACCTTCCTAGATACACTGGAGGACTTTCTGAATAGGCATATAGACTGTAGCTGAAAAAAGGAGGACTCACTTGGACATATCCCGTCACTTCCACTCTGCTGCTGCTGCTAAGTCGCTTCAGTCGTGTCCGACTCTGTGAGACCCCATAGGTGGCAGCTCACCAGGCTCCCCATCCCTGGGAGTCTGCAGGCAAGAACAGTGGAGTGGGTTGCCATTTCCTTCTCCAATGCATGGAAGTGAAAAGTGAAAGTGAAGTCGCTCAGTTTTGTCCGACTCTTAGCGACCCCTTGAACTGCAGCCTACCAGGCTCCTCCATCCATGGGATTTTCCAGGCAAGAGTACTGGAGTGGGGTGCCATTCCCTTCTCCGCAGCAGCACTCTACATGTTGTTAAGTTGATTCAGTCCTGTTGGAATCTTTACCCCATAGACTGCAGCACATCAGGCTTCCCTGTCCTTCAGTATCTCCTGGAGTTTACTGAAACTCATCTCCATTGAGTCGGTGATGTAATCCAACCATTTCGTCCTCTGTAGTCCACTTTTCCTCCCACCTTCAATCCTTCCCAGCGTCAGGGTATTTTCCATTGAGTCACCTCTTTGCATCAGGAGGCCAAAGTAGTGGAGCTTCAGCATCAGTATTTCCAATGGATATTCATGGTTGATTTCTTTTAGAATTCACTGATTTGATCTCCTTGGACTCCAAGGGACTCTCAAGAGTCTTCTCTAACACCACAGTTCGAAAGCATCAATTATTTGGCACTCAGCCTTCCTTATGGTCCAGTTCTCACATACATCCAGGGAAAACGTAGTATGGAAAACCATACCAGGAAACCCATAGCTTTGACTATATGGACTGTTATTGCAATGTGATGTCTCTGAGTTTTAATATGCTTCTTAGGTTTGTCATTGCTTTTCTTCCAAGTAACAAGCATTTTCAATTTCATGCCTGAAGTCACCATCCACAATGATTTTGGAGCCCAAGAAAATAAAGTCTAATTTTTTCCATTGTTTCCCCATAAAATAGCCATGAAGTGATGGGACCAGATTCCATGATCTTAGTTTTTTTAATATTCAGTTTTAAACCAGCCTTTTAACTGTCCTCTTTCACTTTCATCAAGAGGTTCTTTAGATCCTCTTTGCTTTCTGCCATTAAGTTGGCATCATCTACATATCTGAGTTTATGGATATTTTTCCTGAAAAACTTGATTCATGCTTGTGCCTCATCAAGCCTGGTATTTGGCATGATGTACTCTGCATAGAAAACTAAGATCATGGCATCTGGTTCCATCACTTCATCGCAAATAAATGGGGAAACAATGGAAACAGTGACAGACTTAATTTTCTTTTGCTCAAAAATCACTGCATCCGGTGACTGCAGCCATGAAATTAAAAGACACTTGTCCTTGGAAGAAAAGTTATGACCAACCTAAACAGCATATTAAAAAGCAGAGACATTACTTTGCCAACAAAGGTCTGTCTAGTCAAAGCTTTGGTTTTTCCAGTAGTCATGTATGGATGTGAGAGTTGGACTATCAAGAAAGCTGAGCACTGAAGAATTGATGCTTTTGAACTGTGGCATTGGAGGAGACTCTTGAGAGTCCCTTGGACAACAAGGAGATCCAACCAGTACATCCTAAAGGAAATCAGTCCTGAATATTCATTGGAAGGACTGATGCTGAAGTTGAACCTCCAATACTTTGGCCATATGATGTGAAGAACTGACTCATTGGAAAAGACCCTGATGCTATACAAGACTGAAAGCAGGAGGAAAAGGGGATGACAGAGGAAGAGATGGTTGGATGGCATCACTGACTCGATGGACATGAGTTTGAGCAACTCCAGGAGTTGGTGATAGACAGAGAAGCCTGGTGTGCTGCAATCATGGGGTTGCAAAGAGCTGGACACAATTGAGTAACTGAAGTGAACTGAATCCCATATTCTGCAACATGGATGAACCTAAAGATTATTATGCTAAATGAAGTGAGCAATATAGAGAGAGACAAATATCACGTGCTATCACTTATATATGGAGTCTAAAAAAATGATACCAATGAACTTATATGCAAGATAGAAACAGACCCACAGACATAGAAAACAGACTTGTGGGTTAACAAAGGGGAAGTGAGAGGAGGATAAATTTGGAGTTTGGGATTAATATAAACACTATTACATATGAAACAAATAATCCCCACTTGTCTCCTGCATAGCAAAGTAAACTATACTCAATATTTTGAAATAACCAACAAGGGAAAATAATCTGAAAAATATAGATATACAGGTATGTGTAACTGATTCACTTTGTTGTACACCTGAAACTCACAAAAAATTGTACAACTAATACTTCAATGAAAATTAATTTTTAAAAAACCTCAATGAGATATTGCCCCAAGCCTGATACAAAGGCTATTATAAAAAAAGAAAATAGACAACCAGTGCTAATGAGGATGTGGATAAAAGTGAATCGCAATTCACTGTTGGTAGGAATATAAATTTGTACAGCCACTATGAAAAACAGCATTCCTCAAAAAAAAAAACATGTTCCTCAAAAAATTAAAAATACAACTACCATGTGGTCCAGCCATTCCACTTCTAGGAATATATCAACAGGAAACAAAATGACTAATTGAAAAAGACATATGCATCCCAAAGTTCATAGTAGCATTATTTACAACAGCCAAGGGACAGAAATAACCTCAGTGCCCATAAACCAATGAATAAAGAAGCTGTAATGTATACTGGATGGTGTTTTGCTTAGTGAAGTAAGTCAGACAAGCAAAGCCAACTCCTGTATGTTTTCACTTACATCTTGAATCTAAAAAATAAAAAGAATTAAGATAACAAAACAGGAACAGATTCATAGATACATTGAACATTTAAACTAGTGGTTATTATTAAAGAGGGGGATGAAGGAGTGGCAAAATATAGAAGAAGATTAAAAGGTACAAAGTACTAGATAAAAAAATAAATAAGTTACAGGATGTAATGTATAGCACAGGGAATATAGCTAATATTTTTATAACTTTGAAAGTGAAAGTCGCTCAGTCATGTCCAACTCTTTGCAACCCCATGGACCATACAGTCCATGGAATTCTCTAGGCCAGAATACTGGAGTGGGTAGCCTTTCCCTTCTCCAGGGGATCTTTCCAACCCAGGGATTGAACCCAGGTCTCCTGCATTGCAGGTTAATGGAGTATAATCTATAAAAATATAGAATTACTAGGTTGAAGCTAATATAGCATTGTAAATCAACTATAATTCAATTAAAATAAATAAAATAAGATGGTTTGATTTTTTTTTTAAAGGGCATGATTTGGGAACAGGTGAATATCCACATGTAAAAAAGTGCAATTGGGCCCTTCTCTTATATCATATACAAAATCATATGTGGATTAAGTAAAAAAAATTAATCATAAAATGAAAAATAAATCATAAAATTGATTAAAGAGTGAAATATAAAACCAGAAACTTTGAAATTCTTCAATGAAAACATATGGGATGGGGACTTTCAAGGTGGTGAAGGACTAACACGGGGAAATCACCTCCACCCCCTCCCCCCAACAAATACATCAAAAATGCACCTGCATATAAAACAACTCTTACAGAACACCTTCTGGACACTGGCAGAAGACCGTAGACTTCCAAAAAGGCAAACCAATCTCCTCAGAATGAGGTGGAGTAAAACATAAAGATAAAAGAGACAAAATATTTGGGGATGGGGATCTGCACGCTGGGGAGGGAGTTATGAAGGAAGAAAAGTCTCTGCATGCTCTCAGAAACCCTTACATGGATGGGAACAGGAAGGAGCTTCAGAACCTCAGAGGGAAACACAGCAAGGCAAAATGGAGAGAAATCACCACAGAGATCACTGACAAACAGCACTTGCCAGCCAAGAAGCAGCTTGCACACCTGCCATGGCTAGTGGAGGTGGGGTGCTAAGGCTCAGGCTTTGGGGGTCCTGGGGTTGACTGCCATGAAGATATTCTGAGGGGATGAGTATGACACAGCTGAAGGAGTCCAGGGAAAAGACTGGGCCTCCCAGAGAGGCAAGAGTTCATTGTTACAGAAACCCTCTAACTCTGAGTGCTTGCAGACCACAAGAACCTTCCTTCAAGAACGTCAGAGGTGGGACAAGCAGTCACTGCAAACTGTCCGACCCCAGAGGTAAATATGCCTGGCCACCGCCAGAGGTGGCATGAGTGCCAAAGGTGAAAACAGATGTGACTGCAGTTTACAATCCAGGAGGGAGAAATGCAAGCTGACTTGGCACTGCCAAAGGGCGAGTACCTGAGGCAGGGAACAAAACACCATTGCTGTGGTCCTGATGCCAGAGGTAGCAACTGCCACCAAGCCATGAGCAGGCACAGGTTATTTTCCTCGGAGCATATGCAGTTTGGCTATGCTGAGGGAAACATGACCCCTGGCCACTCCCCCTGGGAGAGCACACTACTTGCCTCAGAGTGTAGCAACTTCCTGCAGGTTAGAGCCGCAGGGGCATTCCCCAAACACCCCAATTATGGCTGCCATACCTCTCCCTTTCCGAAGCCCAACTGAACAAGTGAAGTGAAAATTGCTCAGTCGTGTCTGACTCTTTGAGACACCATGGACTGTAGTATAGAGTCCATGGAATTCTCTAGGCCAGAATACTGGAGTGGGTAGCCTTTCCCTTCTCCAGGGAATCTTCCAAACCCAGGGATCGAACCCAGAACTTCCACACTGCAGGCGGATTCTTTACCAGCTGAGCCACAAAGGAAGCCCAAGAATACTGGAGTGGGTAGCCTATCCCTTCTCCAGCAGATCTTCCCGATCCAGGAATCGAACCAGAGTCTACTGCATTGCAGGCAGATTCTTTACCATCTGAACAAGTGAGCCCTAATAAGCTGCTGGAGTCACCCGCTCTGGTCTTGGTGGGGAACAGACACCAGAGGGCAGCTTACAAGTAGAGGTGCGCCCAAAACCAAAGCGGAGCACCAGGGGCTGTGCAAGCAAAGAAGAGGAAAGGAATTCACATCTATAGCCACAGATGCAGCAAATTAAATTCCCCCAGTTAGCCTGAGAGTGTAGACTTTGGGGGCAACTGTGGATTTCAAAGCAAGTACAAGCTGAAGTAAGGCTAGATAGGGTAGCTGGCTGAAAACTGCCTGACCCCAGAGGTAAATATGCCTGGTGACCACCAAAGGCAGCATGAGTGCCAGAGGTGAAAACAGAGGCAACTGCAGTTTACAATCCAAGAGGGAGAAATGCAAGCTGACTTGGCACTGCCAAAGCCAAGTGTGAGCTGACCCTATAGCACCTATAGCATGTCCAGAGACCCTCCTAGAAATATTGGAGGACTTCCTGAGTAGGCAGGCTAACTGGTGCTCACTGTGTGAGAAGACAATAGAGGACTCAGGAAGACATTCTACTTACTATCACTCTGTCTGTGTGTGTGTGTATGTATATATATATTTGTTTCTTTTTATGTTATTTTTCTCCATTTCTTCATATTGTTCTAATGTTCTTTATTACTCTGGGAGGGGAGTTGGTGATACACAGGGAGGCCTGGCGTGCTGTGATTCATGGGTTTGCAAAGAATTGGAAAGGACTGAACTTAAAAAGTGGTGCTGGGAAAACTGGTCAGCCACTTGTAAAAGAATGAAACTAGAACACTTCCTAACACCATACACAAAAATAAACTCAAAATGGATGAAAGATCTAAATGTAAGACCAGTTCAGTTCAGTTCAGTTCAGTCGCTCAGTCGTGTCCGACTCTCCGCGACCCCATGAATCACAGCACGCCAGGCCTCCCTATCCATCACCAATGCCCGGAGTACACTCAAACTCATGTCCACAGAGTCGGTGATGCCATCCAGCCATCTCATTCTCCGTCGTCCCCTTCTCCTCCCGCCCCCAACCTTTCACAGCATCAGAGTCTTTTCCAGTGAGTCAACTCGTCACATGAGGTGGCCAAAGTATTGCAGTTTCAGCTTTAGCATCAGTCCCTCCAACGAACATCCAGGATCGATCTCCTTTAGAATGGACTGGTTGGATCTCCTTGCAGTATAAGGGACTCTCAAGAGTCTTCTCCAACACCACAGTTCAAAAGCATCGATTCTTCGGCGATCAGCCTTCTTCACAGTCCAACTCTCACATCCATACATGACCACGGGAAAAACCATTGCCTTGACTAGATGGACCTTGGTTGGCAAAGTAATGTCTCTGCTTTTAAATATACTATCAAGGTTGGTCATAACTTTCCTTCCAAGGAGCAAGCGTCTTTTAATTTCATGGCTGCAATCAGCATCTGCAGTGATTTTGGAGCCCAAAAAAACAAAGTCTGACACTGTTTCCACTGTTTTTCTATCTATTTCCCATGAAGTGATGGGACCAGATGCCATGATCTTTGTTTTCTGAATGTTGAGCTTCAAGCCAACCTTTTCACTCTCCTCTTTCACTTTCATCAAGAGGCTTTTGAGTTCCTCTTCACTTTCTGCCATAAGGGTAGTGTCATCTGCATATCTGAGGTTATTGATATTTCTCCCAGCAATCTTGATTCCAGCTTGTGCTTCTTCCAGCCCAGCGTTCCTCATGATGTACTCTGCATATAAGCTAAATAAGCAAGGTGACAATATACAACCTTGACGTACACCTTTTCCTACTTGGAACCAGTCTGTTGTTCCGTGTCCAGTTCTAACTGTTGCTTCCTGACCTGCATACAGGTTTCTCAAGAGGCAGGTCAGGTGGTCTGGGATTCCCATCTCTTTCAGAATGTTCCACAGTTTATTGTGATCCACACAGTCAAAGGCTTTGGCATAGTCAATGAAGCAGAAATAGATGTTTTTCTGAAACTCTCTTGCTTTCTCCATGATCCAGCGGATGTTGGCAATTTGATCTCTGGTGCCTCTGCCTTTTCTAAAACCTGCTTGAACATCTGGGAGTTCACGGTTTACATATTGCTGAAGCCTGGCTTGGAGAATTTTGAGCATGACTTTGCTAGCGTGTGAGATGAGGGCAATTGTCCGGTAGTTTGAGCATTCTTTGGCATTGCCTTTCTTTGGGATTGGAATGAAGACTGACCTCTTCCAGTCCTGTGGCCACTGCTGAGTTTTCCAAATCTGCTGGCATATTGAGTGCAGCACTTTCACAGCATCATCTTTCAAGACTTGTAATAGCTCAACTGGAATTCCATCACCTCCACTAGCTTTGTTAGTAGTGATGCTTTCTAAGGCCCACCTGACTTCACATTCCAAGATGTCTTGCTCTAGGTCAGTGATCACGTTATCGTGACTATCTTGGTCGGGAAGATCTTTTTTGTACAGTTCTTCTGTGTATTCTTGCCACCTCTTCTGAATATCTTCTGCTTCTGTTAGGTCCATACAATTTCTGTCCTTTATCGAGCCCATCTTTGCATGAAATGTTCCCTTGGAATCTCTAATTTTCTTGAAGAGGTCTCTTGTTTTTCCTATTGTGTTGTTTTCCTCTATTTCTTTGCATTGATCACTGAGGAAGTCTTTCTTATCTCTCCTTGCTATTCTTTGGAACTCTGCATTCAGATGCTTATATCTTTCTTTTTCTCCTTTGCTTTTCGCTTCTCTTCTTTTCACAGCTATTTGTAAGGCCTCCTCAGACAGCCATTTCGCTCTTTAGCATTTCTTTTCCGTGGGGATGGTCTTGGTCCCTGTCTCCTGTACAATGTCACGAACCTCCGTCCAGAGTTCATCAGGCACTCTATCTATCAGATCTAGTCCCTTAAATCTATTTCTCACTTCCACTGTATAATCATAAGGGTTTTGATTGAGGTCATATCTGAATGGTCTAGTGGTTTTCCCTACTTTCTTCAATTTAAATCTGAACTTCGCAATAAGGAGTTCATGATCTGAGCCACAGTCAGCTCCTGGTCTTGTTTTTGCTAACTGTATACAGCTTCTCCATCTTTGGCTGCAAAGAATATAATCAATCTGATTTCGGTGTTGACCATCTGGTGATGTTCATGTGTAGAGTCTTCTCTTGTGTTGTTGGAAGAGGGTGTTTGCTATGACCAGTGAATTCTCTTGACAAAACTCTATTAGCCTTTGCCCTGCTTCATTCCGTGCTCCAAGGCCAAATTTGCCAGTTACTCCAGGTGTTTCTTGACTTCCTACTTTTGCATTCCAGTCCCCTATAATGAAAAGGACATCTTTTTTGGGTGTTAGTTCTAAAAGGTCTTGTAGGTCTTCATAGAACTGATTAACTTCAGCTTCTTCAGCATTACTGGTTGGGGCATAGGCCTGGATTACTGTAATATTGAATGGTTTGCCTTGGAAACGAACAGAAATCATCCTGTCATTTTTAAGATTGCATCCAAGTACTGCATTTCGGACTGTTTTGTTGACCATGATGGCTACTCCATTTCTTCTAAGGGATTCCTGCCCACAGTAGTAGATATAATGGTCATCTGAGTTAAATTCACCCATTCCAGTCCATTTTAATTCACTGATTCCTAGAATGTCGACGTTCACTCTTGCCATCTCCTGTTTGACCACTTCCAATTTGCAGACGCGACGCGAGAGACGCCGGCCCCGGCGGCGCAGACGAGACGCGAGAGACGCCGGCCCCGGCGGCGCAGACGAGACGCGAGAGACGCCGGCCCCGGCGGCGCAGACGAGACGCGAGAGACGCCGGCCCCGGCGGCGCAGACGCGACGCGAGAGACGCCGGCCCCGGCGCAACGAACCACACAAAGAGGTGCGGCCGTGAGGAGCTACCCCACGCCTGAGGCCAGGGCCAGCGGCCGAGAGGAGCTACCCCACGTCCAACAGGCGGTGGCTGCGCGGGCGCAGGAGGGCCGAGAGGAGCTACTCCGCGTTCAAGGTCAGGAGGGGAGGCCTTGAGGAGATACCCCTCGTCCAAGGTAAGGTACAGCAGCTGCACTTTGCTGGAGCGGCTGTGAAGAGTTTTTCCACGACCAAGGTAAGAGAAACCCAAATAAGACGGTAGGTATTGCTAGGGGGCACCAGAGGGCAGACAAACTGAAATCATAATCACAGGAAACTAGCCGATCTGATCACATGGACCACAGCCGAATGTGGTCCACTGGAGAAGGGAATGGCAAACCACTTCAGTATACTTGCCTTGAGAACCCCATGAACAGTGACAAAGGGCAAAATGATAGGATAATGAATGAGGAATACCCCAGGTCGGTAGGTGCCCAGTATGCTACTGGAGCTCAGTGGAGAAATAACTATAGAAGGAATAAAGGGATGGAGCAAAATGTAAGACCAGAAACTATAAAACTCCTAGAGGAGAACATAGGCAAAACACTCTCTGACATAAATCACAGCAGGATCCTCCAAGACCCACCTCCCAGAATATTGGAAATTAAAGCAAACTTAAATAAATGGGACCTAATTAAAATTAAAAGCTTCTACACAGCAAAGGAAACTATAAGCAAGGTGAAAAGATAGCCTTCAGAATGGGAGAAAATAATAGCAAATGAAACAACTGACAAAGAATTAATCTCCAAAATATACAAGCAGCTCCTGAAGCTCAATTCCAGAAAAATAAACGAACCAATCAAAAAATGGGCCAAAGAATTAAACAGACATTTCTCCAAAGAAGACATACAGATGGCTAAGAAACACATGAAAAATTGCTCAACATCCCTCATAATCAGAGAAATGCTAATCAATACCACAGTGAGATACCATTTCACACCAGTCAGAATGGCTGCTATCCAAAAGTCTACATGCAATAAATGGTGGAGAGGGTGTGGAGAAAACGGAACCCTCTTACACTGTTGGTGGGAATGCAAACTAGTACAGCCACTGTGGAGAACACTGTGGAGATTCCTTAAAAAACTGGAAATAGAACTGCCATATGATCCTGCAATCGCACTCCTGGGCGTACACACCGAGAAAACCAGAATTGAAAGAGACACATGTACTCCAATGTTCATTGCAGCACTGTTTATAATAGCCAGGACATGGAAGCAACCTAGATGTCCATCTGCAGACGAATGGATAAGAAAGCTCTGGTACATATACACAATGGAGTATTACTCAGCCATTAAAAAGAATACATTTGAATCAGTTCTAATGAGGTGGATGAAAGTGGAGCCTATTATAAAGAGTGAAGTAGGCAAGAACGAAAAACACCAATACAGTATACTAACGCATATATATGGAATTTAGAAAGACGGTAATTTTAACCCTGTATACGAGACAGCAAAGGAGACACAGTTGTATAGAACAGTCTTTGGGATTCTGTGGGAGAGAGTGAGGGTGGGATGATTTGGGAGAATGGCATTGAAAGATGTATATTATCATATCTGAAATGAATCACCAGTCTAGGTTCAACGCATGATACAGGATGCTTGGGGCTGGTGCACCGGGATGACCCAGAGGGAGGATAAGGGGAGGAGGAAGGGGGGAGTGGGTTCGAGAGGGGGAACTCACGTACAACCAGGTCGGATTCATGTCAATGTATGGCAAAACCAACCAATATAATATTGTAAAGTAATTAGCCTCCAATAAAAAAAAAATATATATATATATATAAAATAAAAGAAAGCAGGACTAGCAAAACTCATATCAGATAATATAAATTTTAAAATAAAGACCATTACAAGAGACATGGAAGAACACTACATGATGATCAAGTGATCAATCCAAGAAGAAGATATAATAATTATACATGTATGTGCACCCAATATTGGACCGACTCAATACATAAGGCAAACAGTAACAACTATTAAATGGGATATCAACCATAACACATTAACAGTGGGGGAATGTTAATACCCCACTCACACCAATGAACAGATCATCCAGACAAAAAATTAACAAGGAAACAGAAGTTTTAAATGAGACACCACACCAGATGGACCTAATTGATATCTACTGGGCATTTCATAGAAAAAAAAAATTAGATTTCACATTTTTCTCAAGTGCACTTAGAACATTTTCCAGGATATATAACATTATGGGTCACAAATTAAGCATTGTTAAATTTTAAAATATTGAATTCAGAGAGGACAAGATGGCAGAGGAGTAGGTGGCTGTTGAGTCCATCTCTCTTCAAAGATGCATCAGGAATACAACTTCAGACACAGAAGATCTCGCATAACACTAGCTGAGAATGGACAGGAGTTTCTGACCACCAGAAAGGAATATATAGATCCATGGAAAACCCGGTAGGATGAAGGAATGAGAGGAAAAAGAGGACAGTGAGCAGGACTGGACCTGCACATGGGGGTCTGGGGAACTGAGGCAAGAGTCAGATGCCTACATAAAGGCAATTGTTTGAAACAGTGGAGGAGCATTTGAGACTGTTGGCAAGTGCAGCAGCTGATCTGTGACAGTCTGAATGGAACGAGAGCCACACAGACAAACCTTGCCACAGCCCTATGTACCCTGGACAGGGATGCAAGTCCCCTGGAATGTGCGGTGGCTGGGAACTGGAGTGTAGAGTTTGGACAGCAATCCCAGGGCAAGGTCTGCTGCTGACTACAGGGAGAGAGCCCGAGAGGATGTGATGAAGAAGATTCTGGTGGGAAACACTTTTGGAGGGAAGTAGAAGCCAGGGAGGCAAGGAGATAATGCTGAGTCATATGCAGGGGTTGGAGTCATCACTGTAAGCTCTCTCTCTCTACACACAAGCACCAGCAGTTGATCAATAAAGACCCCAGAGAAGGTGGACATTTAAGTGCCTGACATGCTGAGCAATAGAGAAGGACCACAGCCAGGGGGGGCCCTTTAAGAGCTTGACACACCAGGTAACAAAGAAGAACCAGTCAAAGAGGCCCTTTGATGTCAGCCAGAGGCTAGAGAGATTAATACTGGCACAGCTCCTGTAGCTGAGATGGCCAGTGTCCCTACAGACTTGGCACCACCAGGGCCCCTGTGATCCAAGCAGTTGCACCACCTCCATGTTCAATTCTCACTGGGTCAGGGCTGCTAGACACTAGAAAAAGCTCTAATAGTGCCATATCTCCTGTGCCAAAGGCTGCTTGCTCCCCTGCATACTTGGCATTGCCAGGGTCCCTGTGACCTAAGCAGCTGCACCACCTCCACGCTTGATCCTCACTGGGGCAGAGCTGCCAGAGGCTAAAGCAAAAACACTAAGAACATTGTATCTCCTGATTCCCTGGCTGCAAGCTTCCCTGCACACCTGGCACTTCCTGGGTCCCTGTGATCCAAGCAGCTGTGCCACCTCCACACCTGGTCCTCACAAGGGCAGGCCCAAGTCCTCCAGGGAAACCTCAGAAGCAAACTCCTGTGGATGACCCACATGTAGAGGTGGAGAAAAAAACACAGATGAACTTCAAGAGCTGTGTGGCTAAGGAAGAGGACTGACAGCCTTCCCACCAGCTGTACAAGATGCAGATCAAGTCCACATGATTAACTAGGCAGACTCTGTGTCTATGGAATATATAAAAAGATAGTGAGAGTTCCCATAAAAGAAAACACACTAGCTCTGGCAGCCGTGGACTTTAGAGACAAGAACGTGCAGGAGTAGGACCAGATTAGAGTCTGAGCTGTACCTAAAACAAGTCCAGAGACCAGCCGAGTATTGGAGAGCATCCTAGGGAGGGGAAAATGGACTGTGACTCAGTGAGGGAAAGGACACTTACAGCTGAGCTCTGAGGGGGAAAAAAGTTGTTATTATTATTATTATTATATTTTGATTTGTTCTATAGTTGGTTCTGGATCTTTTTCTTCTGTTTTCCCCATCAGTCGCTGAGGTTGTTGATTTTACTATTATTATTAACACTATTTAAGCTTTAGAGAAAACAATTTTAACCACACTTTTTATTTCCTTTATATATTCTTACCTCTACACTGGCCTTTTGCAGTTCAGTGGGGTAATTTTTAAACTTTTTATATTATTTTTTAAATTTTTTGCTTGTTTTACTTGTTTTTCTTATTGTTCTGTGCCTGCTGTAGCTATTTTTTTAACATAGATAAATCTTTTTACATACTTTTAAAATTTTGCTTTTCTATGTATTTTCTAGTTTCTCTTTTTCCTTTTCTTTATTTTCTT
The DNA here is from genome assembly GCF_049115385.1 of Moschus berezovskii. Taxonomy (NCBI): domain Eukaryota; kingdom Metazoa; phylum Chordata; class Mammalia; order Artiodactyla; family Moschidae; genus Moschus; species Moschus berezovskii. Next base: position 46,475,694 of record NC_142488.1, on the reverse strand, counting down.
CACCATGTTCCTTTGTTTGTTTTGTTTTCTTTGTTTTGTTCCCCAGTTGATGCTGTTTTGTTTTCTCATTTGTGTCTTAGTAAGTTTTGTCTCTATTTGGATAATATTTTTGGTATCATTTGCTCACCAGGTCACTCTCTTGTACTTTCTTTTCTTTGGACTGATTTGGTTTTGTGTATGTGTGAGTGTGTGTGTATGTTCCATTGTTTTAGTCATTATTTGTCTGATTTTGTATTTACCATTTGTCTGGGTTTGTCTTTTGTTTTTATGTGTTGTTTTGCTCTTGTGTGTTTGTTTTAATCCCCTTTGTGCATGCATGCATGTGTGCTAAGTCGCTTCATTCTTGTTCGACTCTTTGTGACCCTATGGACTGTAGCCTACCAGGTTCCCCTGTCCATGGGATTCTCCAGGCAAGTCTACTGGAGTGGGTTGCCATGACCTCTTCCAGGGGATCATCCTGACTCAGGAAATGAATCCATGTGTCTTACATCTCCTTCATTGCCAGGCCAGTTCTTTACCACTATGGTTATCTGAGAAGCCCTTAATCCTCTTTATTGTCATAAAAAATGGCATGTGAAATCTCGGTTCTCCAGCCAGCAATCCAGCCTGATCCTTTGGAGTGGGAGCACAGAACCCAGGACCTTAGACTACCATAGATCTCCTAACCCCAGGGAGTATTAATTAGTGAGTGCTCCCATGAAGGCGTCCACCTGTATATAAGACCCAACATCACCCAATTGCCAGAAGCACACAATACAGGATGTGTCACCCAAACAGCAAGCAAGAAAAAGAAATCATCAGCAGACAGGATTCTTACAGACACTGCAAAATACACCACCTCGCACAGCCCTGCCCCTCAGAGAGGGAAAAAAATACTGACCTTCTCCCACAAGAACGCAGGCACAAGTCACTCCCAATCAAAGCCTATACAAACTACTAGACCAACCTTATCCATCAAGAGCAGAAAACTAAAGGAAGAAGGAGTACAACCCTAAAGCCTAAGAAATGGAGACATCAAGTACAGTAAGTTAGAAAAGATGAAAAGACAGAAATATTATGCAAATGAAGGAAGAAGGTAGAAACTCATAAGATCAAATAAATGAAGAGAAAATAGCAAATTACCTGAAAAAGAATTCAGGGTAATGATAGTAAAGATTGTCAAAAACCTCAGAAATAAAATTGAGAAAATGCAAGAATAAAATACAAATTTAATAAGGACTTGAAGACATAAAGGATAAACAAACAGAGACAAACAACACAATTACTGAAATTAAAACCATTCAGGATTCTAGGAGGAATCAATATCAGAATAACTGAGGTATATGAATGGATAAGTGAGCTGGAAGGTAGAATGGTGGGAATTACTGCTGAAAAGAAGAATAAAGGGGAAAGAATGAAAAGAATTGAGGATAATAAGGAAAGACAAGCCTTAAATTACATATTAGACCAGATGAACCAAACTGATATCTTCAGAACATTCCATCCAAATGCAGAAGAATACACTACATTCTCAAGTAAAAAAACACAGACACATGGATATTAAACAATACCCAAAACAACAAACAGGTTACTGAAGTAATAAAGAGAAATTAAAGAATTCCTAGAAACAAATAACAACAAAAAATGAGGACCTATGTAATGCAGCAAAAGCAATTCTAAGAGGGAAGATTATATCAATATAATCCTACCTCAAGAAACAGGAAAAACACCAAATAGACAACCTAACTTTAACAACTTTAAAACAACTGGAAAAAGAGCTACAAAAATCCCCCAAAGTTAATAGAAGGAAAGAAATCATAAAGATCAGGGCAGAAATAAATGAAAAACAACTGAAGGAAACAATAGTAAAGATTAATAAAAACTAAAAGCTTGTTCTTTGAGAAAAAGAAGAAAAAAGTCAAACCGTTAGCCAGACTCATCAAGAAAACAAGGAGGAAGAATCAAAACAACAAAATTAGAAATGAAAACGGAGAGGTTACAACAGACAACACAGAAATAAAAAGGATCATAAGAGAATGCTAGAAGCAACTATAGGCTAGTAAAATGGACAACATGAAAAAATGAATCGAGGGAAGGAAAGGAGCTACGCAATCTTCCAGAAGTACGGAGGTTGCTGGCGGCCGTGCAAAAGCCCCAGGCAGTTGCAGTTGTCCATATCCCTGGACACCAGTCCGCCCGAACCTCGGAGGCTGAGGGAAACCGACGAGCAGATGAAGCTGCCAAAAAGGCAGCAGCAGCCTCACCAGCTTTGGTACTCGCCTTGCCCGCACCCGAGCTTCCGCACCTGCCCCCGCGACCTGACTACACCCCAGAGGATTTACAATGGATCCAGAACCACCATTGCACAAAACCTGATCAGCATGGGTGGCACCGGGACCTAGAGTGAAGACTGATACTGCCGGAAAAACTAGGACTGTTCCTCCTTTCTAACCTGCACCAAGCCACCCACTTAGGAAAAAGGAAGTTGCTGACAGTTCTCAAGTCCGCGCTCCTCATGTTCCTCCAACAAACTACCCAGATCCAGGAAATCGTGAACCCATGTGTGGGGTGCCAGGCTATGAGACCCAGTAAAAAGGGACCCCTACACACAGGCTGACGGCATTGGGCCTTGGGTCCATCACTGTCATGTACACCGAGCCACCCAGCCGGAGCAGAGACAAGCCAGGGAGTGGACCGTGCGACAACACCCTGATAACCTCCTGAAGCTACAGCTCTCCAGACCCCGGGGACACATCGAGTCTCCTGCCCAGCCCAATGATGAAATAGCTACTGGTCCTGACCCTGCTCAACGACTGGAGAAGGAACTGCGCAGAAATCAATCCTCATAAACCTTACAAGCAGATGTGGATCCTGACTGATGGAGAAACTGGTAAGCTTCTCTACGAGACCTCCCACGTAGCCCCACTATCCACACGGTGGCCAGACTTAACCTTCTGTTTCAGAGACATTAACCCTGCTTACCAGTCCATGGCGTCCAATCTAGCCCGTAGCTATGGATTTTATGTGTGCCCAGGACACTTCAAGGGCCGGCAATGTGGGGGGGGGGTCCAGTATTCCTTTTGTAAGAGTTGGGCCTGTGTCACCTCTAATGATGGGGATTGGAGGTGGGCGGTTTCACGACCAGACTTTATAAAATTTGCTTTTGTTAACCAAGGGGCGCCTAGAGGGGCGACTGTCCCTCTCCCTCGAGGCCCCTGTTCCCCTCAAGATTCAGACAGGATCCAGGCTCGGTTCACTGATGAAGGAAGGCAGGAGGGGATTCAGGGCTGGATTCAAGGAAAACAGTGGGGAATAGTGTTCTACAAATACGGAGGGCATGCAGGATCCACTATTGTTATCAGATTAAAGGTTGAGACACCCCAGACAGGCCCAAATAAGGTGTTAGCTCCTCCCACTCCTCCCACCCCCACCAAAAGCCCAGGTAGCAAGGACAATTCAAAAGAGACTATAAAACCCCAAAGCCCCAGGGAGGTCACTGGACCCACCCGACCGCCCAGGGCGGAAACGCCTGCTGGGAGTCCCTCCCAACTCCAAAGTTCCCAGGCCTCCGAGGACCCCTTGTGGAACTTAATGCACACTATGTATGAGATCCTTAACACTACCAGCCCTAACCTCACAGCCTTATGCTGGCTGTTATGATATAAAGCCACCATTTTATGAAGCTATAGGACTAAATATCACCTATGATGTATCATCTGATACAAGACCCTCTCAGTGTTCGTGGGGGGACCGCAAAATCGGCTTGACCCTGCAGCACGTGAGCGGTAGCGGGACCTGTCTAGGAAAAGTACCATAGAATAAACAAGGTTTATGCGCTTCCATAAACAGCACCCCTAGTTGGAAAAGTAACTCAAAGTGGCTAATCCCAAAGAGTGACGGGAGGTGGATATGTACCAGGACTGGCCTCACCCTGTGCCTCTCAACCTAGGGCTTTGACACATCTAAAAAATTATGCGTCCTGGTAACTGTGATGCCTCGCATCCTTTACCACCCGGAGGAAAGCATGTATTCTCATTGGAGTAAAGACACAAGCGAGAAAAGTAAGAGAGAGGCCATCACTGCATTAACCATTGCCACCCTGTTCAGTTTAGGAATGGCTGGAGCCAGGACCGGCATAGCCTCCCTGGCTACTCAACATACAGGTATGACCTCCCTGAGGGCGGACATAGATGAAGATTTAGAAAGGATAGAGACCTTTATTAGTCATCTAGAAAAATCTCTCATCTCCCTATCTGAGGTTCAGTTCAGTTCAGTTCAGTTCAGTTGCTCACTCGTGTCCGACTCTTTGCGACCGCATGAATCACAGCACGCCAGGCCTCCCTGTCCATCACCAACTCCCGGAGTTCACTCAAACTCATGTCCACAGAGTCAGTGATGCCATCCAGCCATCTCATTCTCAGTTGTCCCCTTCTCCTCCCGCCCCCAACCCTTCCCAGCATTAGAGTCTCTTCCAGTGAGTCAACTCGTCGCATGAGGTGGCCAAAGTATTGCAGTTTCAGCTTTAGCATCAGAACTTCCAATGAACACCCAGGATCGATCTCCCTTAGAATGGACTGGTTGGATCTCCTTGCGGTACAAGGGACTCTCAAGAGTCTTCTCCAGCACCACAGTTCAAAAGCATTGATTCTTCGGCGATCAGCTTTCTTCACAGTCCAACTCTTACATCCATACATGACCACAGGAAAAACCATAGCCTTGACTAGACGGACCTTGGTTGGCAAAGTAATGTCTCTGCTTTTTAATATATTATCAAGGTTGATCATAACTTTCCTTTCAAGGAGTAAGGTTGCAATCGGCATCTGCAGTGATTTTGGAGCCCAAAAAACAAAGTCTGACACTGTTTCCACTGCTTTTCCATCTATTTCCCATGAAGTGATGGACCAGATGCCATGATCTTTGTTTTCTGAATGTTGAGCTTCAAGCCAACCTTTTCACTCTCCTCTTTTACTTTCATCAAGAGGCTTTTGAGTTCCTCTTCACTTTCTGCCATACTCCAAAATAGAAGAGGGCTTGATTTGTTATTCCTCCAACAAGGGGGGCTATGTGCCTCATTAGGAGAAGAATGCTGCTTTTATGCTGACCACACGGGAGTAGTAAAAAAAAAATCTTTGGCTAAGGTTAGAGAAGGATTGGCCAAGAGAAAGAAAGAAAGAGAGGCACAGGAGAACTGGTTTGAGGCTTGGTTTAATAAATCTCCCTGGCTTACTACCCTGGTTTCCACCTTAGTTGGCCCAACTGTGTTGTTTGTGCTTATTTTAACATTTGGCCCTTGCATTCTGAGTAAGCTTATTAAGTTTGTAAAAGATCGTGTTAATACCGTCCAGCTCATGGTCTTGAGACAACAATATGTAAGGTTCAGTTCAGTTCAGTTCAGTTCAGTCGCTCAGTCGTGTCCGACTCTCCGCGACCCCATGAATCACAGCACGCCAGGCCTCCCTGTCCATCACCAACTCCCGGAGTACACTCAAACTCATGTCCACAGAGTCGGTGATGCCATCTAGCCATCTCATTCTCCGTCGTCCCCTTCTCCTCCCGCCCCCAACCTTTCCCAGCATCACAGTCTTTTCCAGTGAGTCAACTCGTCGCATGAGGTGGCCAAAGTATTGCAGTTTCAGCTTTAGCATCAGTCCCTCCAATGAACATCCAGGATTGATCTCCTTTAGAATGGACTGGTTGGATCTCCTTGCAGTATAAGGGACTCTCAAGAGTCTTCTCCAACACCACAGTTCAAAAGCATCGATTCTTCGGCGATCAGCTTTCTTCACAGTCCAACTCTCACATCCATACATGACCACGGGAAAAACCATTGCCTTGACTAGACGGACCTTGGTCGGCAAAGTAATGTCTCTGCTTTTTAATATACTATCAAGGTTGGTCATAACTTTCCTTCCAAGGAGCAAGCGTCTTTTAATTTCATGGCTGCAATCAGCATCTGCAGTGATTTTGGAGCCCAAAAAAACAAAGTCTGACACTGTTTCCACTGTTTTTCCATCTATTTCCCATGAAGTGATGGGACCAGATGCCATGATCTTTGTTTTCTGAATGTTGAGCTTCAAGCCAACCTTTTCACTCTCCTCTTTCACTTTCATCAAGAGGCTTTTGAGTTCCTCTTCACTTTCTGCCATAAGGGTAGTGTCATCTGCATATCTGAGGTGATTGATATTTCTCCCAGCAATCTTGATTCCAGCTTGTGCTTCTTCCAGCCCAGCGTTCCTCATGATGTACTCTGCATATAAGTTAAATAAGCAAGGTGACAATATACAACCTTGACGCACTCCTTTTCCTATTTGGAACCAGTCTGTTGTTCCATGTCCAGTTCTAACTGTTGCTTCCTGACCTGCATACAGGTTTCTCAAGAGGCAGGTCAGGTGGTCTGGGATTCCCATCTCTTTCAGAATGTTCCACAGTTTATTGTGATCCACACAGTCAAAGGCTTTGGCATAGTCAATGAAGCAGAAATAGATGTTTTTCTGAAACTCTCTTGCTTTCTCCATGATCCAGCGGATGTTGGCAATTTGATCTCTGGTGCCTCTGCCTTTTCTAAAACCTGCTTGAACATCTGGGAGTTCACGGTTTACATACTGCTGAAGCCTGGCTTGGAGAATTTTGAGCATGACTTTACTAGCGTGTGAGATGAGTGCAATTGTGCGGTAGTTTGAGCATTCTTTGGCATTGCCTTTCTTTGGGATTGGAATGAAGACTGACCTCTTCCAGTCCTGTGGCCACTGCTGAGTTTTCCAAATCTGCTGGCATATTGAGTGCAGCACTTTCACAGCATCATCTTTCAAGACTTGAAATAGCTCAACTGGAATTCCATCACCACCACTAGCTTTGTTCGTAGTGATGCTTTCTAAGGCCCACTTGACTTCACATTCCAAGATGTCTGGCTCTAGGTCAGTGATCACATTATCGTGACTATCTTGGTCGTGAAGATCTTTTTTGTACAGTTCTTCTGTGTATTCCTGCCACCTCTTCTTAATATCTTCTGTTTCTGTTAGGTCCATACCATTTCTGTCCTTTATCGAGCCCATCTTTGCATGAAAAGTTCCCTTGGAATCTCTAATTTTCTTGAAGAGGTCTCTTGTTTTTCCTATTCTGTTGTTTTCCTCTATTTCTTTGCATTGATCACTGAGGAAGGCTTTCTTATCTCTCCTTGCTATTCTTTGGAACTCTGCATTCAGATGCTTATATCTTTCCTTTTCTCCTTTGCTTTTCGCCTCTCTTCTTTTTACAGCTATTTGTAAGGCCTCCTCAGACAGCCATTTCGCTCTTTTGCATTTCTTTTCCATGGGGATGGTCTTGGTCCCTGTCTCCTGTACAATGTCACGAACCTCCGTCCAGAGTTCATCAGGCACTCTATCAATCAGATCTAGTCCCTTAAATCTATTTCTCACTTCCACTGCATAATCATAAGGGATTTGATTGAGGTCATATCTGAATGGTCTAGTGGTTTTCCCTACTTTCTTCAATTTAAGTCTGAACTTCGCAATAAGGAGTTCATGATCTGAGCCACAGTCAGCTCCTGGTCTTGTTTTCGCTAACTGTATACAGCTTCTCCATCTTTGGTTGCAAAGAATATAATCAATCTGATTTCGGTGTTGACCATCTGGTGATGTCCATGTGTAGAGTCTTCTCTTGTGTTGTTGGAAGAGGGTGTTTGCTATGACCAGTACTCCCAAAGACCCCTACGGCTGCCCTGCAAATGAACAGGATTCCTCATTATGAACAACTAAAGGGGGGAATGTGGAACCTAATGTAGAACTTGATGCTCCTGTAATGCATTTTTGCTTCTGTACTTTGCTCGCTGCTTGTAGAACGAAAGTTACTCCATTTTAGATAAGGGTTTCTTTAAGTAAAGATTTCTAGAATTGTTTTTTTAGTAAGGCTGTGTAAAGATGCCCAGAATTGTTTGCTGAGTAATGATGAGAGAGGATTCCTAGGAAGACAGCAACCTGAAGAACAAGTTAATCTTAAACACCAGAATGTGGGCGGTTGTGACACAGAGATCAGGCAAATAGGTCAAAGGGCCAGGGTGGGCTTATCTCGTTAAACCACTAGGAGGTGAGCAAGCCAGAGATATACAGCTGTGTGTAGAGTGTGGAAAATTACTGTGTGTAAAAAGATTACTATGTGTGGATGTTTTGAAAATAATATGGTTTGAAAATGCTATATAAACCCTTGGCTTAGAGTGCTTGGGGTCCTTGTTGAAACCTGCTGCGTTGAGCAGACACTTGAACCCCAGCTAGCTGGAAACAAACCTCGCTGTGTGTCTTGCAAAAAAAAAAAAGAAATGAATCGATTCTTAGAAAAGTTCAAACTTCCAAGACTGAAACAGGAAGAAGTAGAAATTATGATAAAAAACCTCCCCCAAAAAACAAAATCCCAGGGCCAAATGGCTTCACAGATAAGTTCTATCAAACATTTAGAGAAGAGTTAATGCCTATCCTTCTGAAACTCTTACAAAAATTGCAGAGGAAGGAACACACTCAAAGTCATTCTATGATGCAAAATCACCCTGATAACAAAACCAGATAAAGACATTACAAAGAAAGAAAATCACAGGCAGATATCTCTGATGAACCCAGATGCAAAAATTCTCAACAAAATTCTAGCAAATGACATTCAACAATACATTAAAAGGATCATACACCATGATCAAGTTGGGTGTATCCCAATTTCTTCAATACAGCAAATCAATCAAGGTGATATATTAACAAACTGAAATATAAAATCAAATGATAATCTCAACAGATGCAGAAGAGGCTTTTGACAAAATTAAGCACGCATTTATAATAAAAACTCTTCAAAAAATGGGCCTAGAAGGAACCTACCTCAACATAATAAAGGCCATATACAACAAACCCACAGCAAGCATTATTCTCAATGGCAAAAAACTGAAACCATTCCCTCAGAGATCAGGAACAAGAGAAGGGTGTCCACTCTCATCACTGTTATTCAACATAGTTTTGGAAGTCCTAGCTATGGCAATCAGAGAAGAAAAAGAAATAAAAGAAATCCAGATTGTAAAACCGTCACTGTTTACAAACACCATGATACTATACACATAAAAACCCTAAAGATACTATCACAAAATTATAGTGAATTACTAGTAAATTCAGCTAATCAGTGGATTTCATAAAGTCACAGATTACAAAATCAATACACAGAACACTTGCATTCTTATACACTATCAATGAAAAACCAGAAAGAGAAATTAAGAAGTCAATCCCATTTACCATTGCAACATAAAGAATAAAATACCAAGAATAAACCTACATAACGAGACAAGGGGCTTCCCCTGTGGCTCACACGGGTAAGAATCCCACCCACAATGTGGGAGACCAGGGTTCTATCCCTGGGTTGGGAAGATCCCCTGGAGGAGGGTATGGCAACCCAGTCCAATATTCTTGCCTGGAAAATACCCATGAAGAGAGGGGCTTGGTGAGCTACTGTCCATGAGGTCACATAGAATCAGACATGACTGAGTGACTAAGCAAAAGGAGACAAAAGAGTTTTATTTATTTTAATTGGAGGCTAACTACTTTACATTATTGTATTGGTTTTGACATACATTGACATGAATCTGCCCAGGGTGTACATATGTTCCCCATCTTGAACCCCCCTCCCACCTCCCTCCCCATCCTATCCCTCTGGTTTATACAGAAAACTGTAAGACGTTGATGAAAGAAATCAAAGGCTACATAAACAGATGTAGAGATAGTTCATAGTCCTGGGTTGGAAGAAAAATATTGTGAAAATGACTATACTGCCAACTGCAGTCTATAGACTCAATGCAATCCCTATAAAATTATCAATGGCATTTTTCACAGAACTATAACAAAAAAAAACAATTCAATTCTTATGGAAAAACAAAAGACCCCGAATAGCCAAAGCACTCTTGAGAAAGAAGAATGGAGTTGGAGATAACAAATCGTCTGACCTCAGACTGCACTACAAAGCCACAGTCATCAAAACAGTATGGTACTGGCACAAAAACAGAAATATAGATCAGCGGAACAAGGTAGAATGCCTAGAGATAAACTCATACGCCTCAGTCAGTTCAGTTCAGTTCAGCCGCTCAGTCGTGTCCGACTCTCTGCGACCCCATGAAACACAGCACGACAGGCCTCCTTGTCCATCACCAACTCCCGGAGTTCACTCAAACTCATGTCCATCGAGTTGGTGATGCCATCCAGCCATCTCATTCTCCGTCGTCCCCTTCTCCTCCCGCCCCCAATCCTTCCCAGCATCAGAGTCTTTTCCAGTGAGTCAACTCGTCGCATGAGGTGGCCAAAGTATTGCAGTTTCAGCTTTAGCATCAGTCCTTCCAATGAACACCCAGGATCGATCTCCTTTAGAATGGACTGGTTGGATCTCCTTGCAGTCCAAGGGACTCTCAAGAGTCTTCTCCAACACCACAGTTCAAAAGCATCAATTCTTCGGTGATCAACTTTCTTCACAGTCCAACTCTCACATCCATACATGACCACGAGAAAAACCATAGCCTTGACTAGACGGACCTTGGTTGGCAAAGTAACGTCTCTGCTTTTTAATATGCTATCAAAGTTGGTCATAACTTTCCTTCCAAGGAGTAAGCGTCTTTTAATTTCATGGCTGCAATCAGCATCCACAGTGTTTTCGGAGCCCCCAAAAATAAAGTCTGACACTGTTTCCACTGTTTTTCCATCTATTTCCCATGAAATGATGGGACCAGATGCCATGATCTTTGTTTTCTGAATGTTGAGCTTCAAGCCAACCTTTTCACTCTCCTCTTTCACTTTCATCAAGAGGCTTTTGAGCTCCTCTTCATTTTCTGCCATAAGGGTAGTGTCATCTGCATATCTGAGGTTATTGATATTTCTCGCAGCAATCTTGATTCCAGCTTGTGCTTCTTCCAGCCCAGCGTTCCTCGTGATTTACTCTGCATATAAGTTAAATAAGCAGGGTGACAATATACAGCCTTGACGTACTCCTTTTCCTATTTGGAACCAGTCTGTTGTTCCATGTACAGTTCTGACTGTTGCTTTATTACAGAAATGTAAATCAAAGTTACAATAAAATATCACCTCCCCCAGACACACTGGCCATTTTCAAAAATTTTACAAACAGTAAATACTGGAGAGGATGTGAAGAAAAGGGAATCCTCTTTCACTTTTGGTGGGAATGTAAATTGATACAGCCAGTATGGAAGACAATATGGAGATTCCTTTAAAAACTGGAAATATATTTACAATATGACCCAGCAATTCCACTACCAAGCCTAAACCCTGAAGAAATAATTGAAAAAGACACTTGTACCGCAATGTTCACTGCATCACTCTTTACAATAGCTATGACATGGAAGTAAAATAGACGTCCATCGACAGATGAAAGGATAAAGAAGCTGTATTAAATTTATACATGGGATATTCGCCATAAAAAGGAACACATTTGAATCAGTTCTAATCAGGTGGCTGATTCCAGAACCTATTATACAGGGTAAAGTAAGTCAGAAAGAAAAACACAAATACTGTAATATTATTGAAAACAAGGAATCTAGAAAGATGGTGTGGATGAACCTACTTGTAGGGCAGCAATGGATATTCACACTTAGAAAACAGACTTATAGACACGGGGTGGGAAGGAAGGAGAGGGTGGGATGAATGGAGAGAGTAGCATGTAAACATATACAATACCATATATAAAATACATAGCCAATGAGAATTTGATGTATGACTCATAGAAGTCATATTGGGGTGCTGTAACGACCTAGAGGGGTGAAATAACATGGGAGGTGGGGGGGGGATTTAACAGGGAGGGAAGATATGTATACGAATGGCTGATTCATGTTGATGTATGGCAGAAATCAACACAATATTGTAAAGCAATTGCCCTCCACTTTAAAATAAAATTTTTAAAAAAATAATAACAAAAATTGAATTCATTCCAAGCATCTTTTCTGACCATAACTGTGCAAGATTAGATATGGTCCACTGGAGAAGTGAATGGCAATCCACTTCAGTATTCTTGCCTTGAAAACCCCATGAACAGTAGGAAAAGGAAAAATGAAAGGATACTGACAGAGGAACTCCCCAGGTCAGTAGGTGCCCAATATGTTACTGGAGATCAGTGGAGAAATAACTCCAGAAAGCATGAAGGGATGGAGTCAAAGCAAAAACAATACCCAGATGTGGATGTGACTGCTGATAGAAGCAAGGTTCAATGCTGTAAAGACCTATATTTCATAGGAACCTGGAATATTAGGTCCACGAATCAAGGCAAATTGGAAGTGGTCAAACAAGAGATGACAAGAGTGAACGTCGACATTCTAGGAATCAGGGAACTAAAATGGACTGGAATGGTTGAATTTAACTCATATGACCATTATATCTACTACGGTGGACAGAAATCCCTTAGAAGAAATAGGGTAGCCACGATGGTCAGCAAAAGAGTCCGAAATGCAGTACTTGCATGCAATTTCAAAAACAAAAGAATGATCCCTATTCGTTACAAGGCAAAACATTCAATATTACAGTAATCCAAGCCTATGCCACAACCAGTAACACTGAAGAAGCTGAAGTTCAACGGTTCTATGAAGACCTAAAAGACCTTTTAGAACACCCAAAAAAGATGTCCTTTTCATTATAGGGGACTGGAATGCAAAAGTAGGAAGTCAACAAACACCTGGGGTAACAGGCAAATTAGGCCTTGTAATACAGAAAGAAGCAGGGCAAAGGCTAATAGAGTTTTGCCAAGAGAACACACTGTCATAGCAAACACCCTCTTCCACACCACAGGAGAAGACTCTGCACATGGACATCACCAGACGGTCAACACCAAAATCAGATTGATTACATTCTTTGCAGTCAAAGATGGAGAAGCTCTATACAGTCAGCAATAAAAAGACCGGGAGATGACTGTGGCTCAGATCATGAAATCCTTATGGCTAAATTGAAGAAAGTAGCGAAAACCAGTAGACCATTCAGATATGACCTAAATCAAATCCCTTATCATTATACAGTGGAAGGGAGAGATAGATTCAAGGGACTAGATCTGATAGAGTGTCTGATGAACTATGGATGGAGGTTCATGACATTGTACAAGAGACAGGGATAAAGACAATTCCCATGGAAAAAAAATGCAAAAAGCAAAATGGCTGCCTGGAGAGGCCTAACAAAAAGCTGTGAAAAGAAGAGAAGTGAAAAGCAAAGGAGAAAAGGAAAGATATAAACATCAGAATGCAGAATTCTAAAGAATAGCAAGGAGAGATAAGAAAGCTTTCCTCAGTGATCAATGCAAAGAAATAGAGGAAAACAACAGAATGGGAAAAACTACAGATCTCTTCAAGAAAATTAGAGATACCAAGGGAAAATTTAATGCAAATTTTCGGGCTCGATAAAGGACAGAAATGGTATGGACCTAACAGAAGCAGAAGATATTAAGAGGTGGAAAGAATACACAGAAGGACTGTACAAAAAAGATCTTCATGACCCAGATAATCACGATGGTGTGATCACTCACCTAGAGCCAGACATCCTGGAATGTGAAATCAAGTGGGCCTTAGAAAGCATCATGACAAACAAAGCTAGTGGAGGTGATGGAATTCAAGTTCAGCTTTTTCAAATCCTGAAAGATGATGCTGTGAAAGTGCTGCACTCAATATGCCAGCAAATTTGGAAAACTCAGCAGTGGCCACAGGACTGGAAAAGGTCAGTTTTCATTCCAATCCCAAAGAAAGGCAATGTCAAAGAATGCTCAAACTACCTCACAACTGCACTCATCTCACACGCTACTAAAGTAATGCTCAAAATTCTCCAAGCCAGGCTTCATCAATACAGTAACTGTGAACTTCCAGATGTTCAAGCTGGTTTTATAAAAGGCAGTGGAACAAGAGATCAAACTGTCAACATCCGCTGGATCATGGAAAAAGCAAGAGAGTTCCAGAAAAACATCTATTTCTGCTTTATTGAATATGCTAAAGCCTTTGACTGTGTGGATCACAATAAACTGTGGAAAATTCTGAAAGAGATGGGAATACCAGACCACCTGACCTGCCTCTTGAGAAACCTGTATGCAGGTCAGGAAGCAACAGTTAGAAGTGAACATGGAACAACAGACTGGTTCCAAATGGGAAAAGGAGCATGTCAAGTTTGCATATTGTCACCCTGCTTATTTAACTTATATGCAGAGTTCAGTTCAGTTCAGTTCAGTCACTCAGTCATGTCCGACTCTTTGCGACCCCATGAATCACAGCACGCCAGGCCTCCTTGTCCATCACCAACTCCTGGAGTACACTCAAACTCATGTCCATCGAGTCGGTGATGCCATCCAGCCATCTCATTCTCTGTCGTCCCCTTTTCCTCCCGCCCCCAATCCTTCCCAGCATCAGAGTCTTTTCCAGTGAGTCAACTCGTCGCATGAGGTGGCCAAAGTATTGCAGTTTCAGCTTTAGCATCAGTCCTTCCAATGAGCACCCAGGATGGATCTCCTTTAGAATGCACTGGTTGGATCTCCTTGCAGTCCAAGGGACTCTCAAGAGTCTTCTCCAACACCACAGTTCAAAAGCATCAATTCTTCGGTGATCAACTTTCTTCACAGTCCAACTCTCACATCCATACATGACCACGAGAAAAACCATAGCCTTGACTAGATGGACCTTGGTTGGCAAAGTAATGTCTCTGCTTTTTAATATACTATCTAGGTTGGCCATAACTTTCCTTCCAAGGAGTAAGTGTCTTTTAATTTCATGGCTGCAATCAGCATCCGCAGTGATTTTGGAGCCCAAAAGTATAAAGTCTGACACTGTTTCCACTGTTTCTCTATCTATTTCCCATGAAGTGATGGAATCAGATACCATGATTACTTGACCATAAAAAAGAGTGAATTTCCATCAGTTCTAGTAAAGTGGATGAACCTAGAGCTTATAATATAGGATGAAGTAAATCAGAAAAACAAAGATTGCATATATATAGAATCTATGAAAATGATATTGATGAATGTATTTCCAGGGAAGTCATGGAGATGCAGATGTAGAGAATGGATATGTGGATACCATGGGGGAAAGAGAGTGTGGGACAAAAGGAGAAAGTAGCAGTGACAATATACAGTAACAAGTGTAAATATATAGCTGGTGAGAAGTTGTCATATAACACAGTAAGCCCCACCTGGCACTCTGTGATGCCTTAGAGGGGGATATGGGGGAGAGGAAGAGAGGTGCAAGATGGAAAGGTTTTATGAATAATTATGGCTAATTTGCACTCTTGTTCAGCAGAAATGAACATAAAATTATAAAGCAATTTTCCTCCAATTAAAAAATAAATTCAAAAAAATCATAGAGGAAATGCTTCATGACATTGGTCTTGGCAATAACTTTTGGGGACATGATACAAAAATCACAGGAAACAAACAAAAAATAGACAAGAGTGATTAACATCAAGCTAAAAATATAATGCGCAGGAAAGTAAACAATCAACACTGAAAAAAGCAACCTTTGGACTGAGTGACTGACAGTCACGTCTGACTCTTGGTAACACCATAGATTGTAGCCCTCTAGGCTCCTCTGTCCATGGAATTCTCCATGCAAGAATAATGGAGTGGGTTGCCATTCCCTTCTCCAGGGGATCTTCCCCACCCAGGGAACAAACCCAGTTCTGCATTGCAGGCAGAATCTTTACCATCTGTTGCCACCAGGGAAGCAAGTATTTTCAAACCATGTATCTGATTAAGGGTTGATCTCCAAAATATATAATGATCTTCTATAGCTCAATAAAAAACACACAATTCACCAAATTCTAAAGGGGTCAAGGGGAGTCGGTCCTAAGATGGCAGAGGAATAGGATGGGGAGACCACTTTCTCCCCCACAAATTCATCACAAGATCATTTGAACACTTAGAAAATTCCACAAAACAACTTTGAACACTGGTGGAGGACACCAGGCACCCAGAAAGGCAACCCATTCTCTTCGAAAGGAGGTAGGACAAAAGATAAAAAGAGAGACAAAAGAGTTAGGGATGGAGACCCATCCTGGGGGCTTTGCGGGGGAGGGGGACTTGTGAAGGAGGAGAAGTTTCCAAACACCAAGAAACCCTCTCACCAGGGGGTCTGTGGGGAATTTTGGGATCTCAGAGGGCAACATTACCAGGAGGAAAAAAAAATCCACAGATTATGGACCTAACCGCAACTCCCAGCAGAGAAGTAGCCCAGACACTGGCATCCGCCCGCAGCGAGTGGGGGATGAACTGGGAGGCATGGGCTGCACGCTTAGGGTAAGGACCGGGCCTGAATGCCCTGAGGACAATCTGAGGGAGCTAACGTGAGATAGCAACCCAAACTGTGGGATAGCCAGAGAGGGGGGAAAAAAAGAGAGAGAGAGAGAACTTTCCCATGAAAAGCTATGATGCACAACCTGGCCCGCTCACAGAGCAAAGGACCGAGTGAATACCAGAGGAGAGCTAGCTGGCTGCAGACCAGTCCCTCCCTCCACAGGAGGCAGAGAGGCAGGTGGGCAACATTCAGAGTTGGAAGGCAAGGGGCAATCTCGGCCCCAGAGATGGCAACCTCCACCAAACTGCAAGCAGGCTTCCAGTTGCTAACCAAGTTTTCCTCAGATCCTGGATGGTTGACATCCACCAGGAGGTTTGCAGAGATCAGTTCCCCAGAGGACACACAAAGCATACCTGAAATGGTGCTCCCACTGCACACCCAGGAAACCAAGTGACTGGGACTGGGGAGGTGATGAGATGCGCTGCTCACCTGGGGAGAGTGCGCATGCCAAGCACCTGGTCACCTGAGCTGTTCAGACCTCGGAAGGGCACAAAACACAGGCCCAACCGAGTCTGTGCCTTTGTGGAGTACCCAAGAACCTGAACCTGAGTGGCTTAGACCTGGGAAGTGCACGAAACCGAGGGCCTGCGTAGGACAGTTTCCCGGCAGAGCAACCTGGAGCTAGAGCAGTGTAGACTGGGAAAACACACATGCTGAGAGAGAGGGCAAAACCAGTGTGGCCCAGACACTGCGAGCACTCCCCACAAACGCCAGTGATATTTGTTTGCAGTGTTACATCCACCAGGAGGTTTTCAATCAGAGCACAAATGAACAAGTGAGCCTAAATAAGTGACCACCTTCGCCACTTTGTGTCAGGGTGGCAATTAGACACTGAAGAGACTTGCAAACAGAGGAAGCCAAACAAACAAAGAAGAGGAAACTGCTCTGGAAGTGACAGGTGCAACAGATTAAATCCCTGTAGTTAGCACTGACTATATTTGAAGGGGCCGATAGACTTGAGAAGTGTAAGTTGGAACAAGGAACTATCTGAAACTGAACTGACCCCACACTGTCCTCAACAGCTCCAGAGAAATTCCTAGATATATTTGATTATTATCAGTTTTAAGTTTTTTTTTTAATTTTTAAGTTTTTTCAGTTCAGTTCAGTCGCTCAGTCGTGTCCGACTCTCCGCGACCCCATGAATCACAGCACGCCAGGCCTCCCTGTCCATACCAACTCCCGGAGTACACTCAAACTCATGTCCACAGAGTCGGTGATGCCATCCAGCCATCTCATTCTCTGTCGTCCCCTTCTCCTCCCGCCCCCAACCTTTCCCAGCATCAGAGTCTTTTCCAGTGAGTCAACTCGTCTTTACTCCTTTAGTTTTCAATATTATAACCTACTATTACCTTGCCAAAAAAAGACCCTATTTTTAAAGCAAATTTCATATATATGTTTTTTATCATTTTTGTCTTATTTTTTAAGATTGCATTTTTGAGAGTCTAACCTCTACTCTAGATTTTTAATCTTTGCATTTTAGTATTTGTTATCAATTTTGTACCTTGAAGAATCCAATCTTCAGTACCCATTTTTACTTAGGAGTGTGATTACTGGCTTGACTGCTCTCTCCCCACTTTGACTCTCCTTTTTCTCCCCCAGGTCACCTCTATCTTCTCCCTCCCCCTTCTCTAGTCTACCCAACTCTGTGAATCTCTTTGTGTGTTCCAGGCTGCAGAGAACACTTAGAGAACTGATTGCTGGCTAGATCTTTCTCCCCCTTTTCTCCTCCTGGTCACCTCTACCTCCTTCCTCCCTCTTCTCTTCCCTATGTAATTCTGTGAACCTCTCTGAGTATTCCAGATTGTGGAGAGCACATAGGGAAATGATTACTGGCTAGATTGCTCTCTCCCATTTTGATAACCCCTCTTCTTCTCCTGGTCACTTCTCTCTCTCTCCTCCCTCTTCTCTTCTCCATGTAACTCTGCGAACCTCTCTGGGTGTCCCTCACTGTGGAGAATCTTTTCACCATTAATCTAGATGTTTTATCATCTGTGCCGTATGGATGGAGAAGTCTTCAGGTTACTGTAAGAATAAGACTGAAAGCCAGAAGCAGGAAGCTTAAATCCAAATCTTGAGAACACAGAAAACTCCTGACTCCAGGGAACATTAATTGACAAGAGCTCATCCAAAAGCCTCCACACCAAGACTGAAACAAAGCGTCACCCAAGAGCCAACAAGTTTCAGAGCAAGACATACCATGCTAACTCTCCAACAACTCAGGGACATAACCCTGAGCATTAAAATACAGGTGGCCACAACTCACACCAAACCTATAGAGACGTCAAAACCCACTACTGAACAATTCATTGCACTCCAGAGAGAAGAGATCCATCTCCACCCACCAGAAAACCTACTCAAGCTTCCCTAAACAAGAAATCTTGGCAAACCCTCATCCAACCCCACCCACAAGGAGGAACCTCCACAATGAAGAGGAAACACAAACTTCCAGCCTACAGAAAGGCCACTCCAAACTGAGCAATCTAAACAAGATGAAAAGGCAGAAAAATATTCAACAGGTAAAGGAACATGATAAATGCCCATCAAACCAAACAAAAGAAGAGGAAATAAGGACTCTACCAGAAGAATAATTCAGAATAATGATAGTAAAAATGATCCAAAATCTTGAAAACAAAATAGAGTTACAGATAAATAGTCTAGAGACAAGGATTGAGAAAACGCAAGAAATGTTTAACAAGGACCTAGAAGTAATAAAGAAGAGTCAATCAATAATGAATAATGCAATAACTGAGATAAAAAGCACTGCGTGGAACCAACAGTAGAATAACTGAGGCAGAAGACAGGATAAGTGAGATGGAAGATAGAATGGTGAAAAAATATGAAGGAGAGAGGATTAAAGAATTAAAAGAAATGAGGACAACCTCAGAGATCTCTGGGACAGTGTCAAACACTGCAACATTCGAATCATAGGAGTCCCAAAGAAGAAGACAAAAAGAAAGGCAATGAGAAAATACTTGAGTTAATAATAGTGGAAATTTTCCCTAAAATGGGGAAGGAAATAGCCACCCAAGTCCAAGAAACCCAGAGAGTCCCAAACAGGATAAACCCAAGGCGAAACACCCCAAGACACAAATTAATCAAATTAACAAAGATCAAACACAAAGAAGAAACATTAAAGCACCAAGGGAAAAACAACAAATAACACACAAAGGTATTCCCATAAGGATAATAGCTGATCTTTCAATAGAAACTCTTCAGGTCAGAAGGGAATGGCAGGGCATACTTAAAGTGATGAAAGAAAATAACCTACAGCCCAGATTACTGTACCCAGCAAGGATCTCATTCAAATATGAAGGAGAAATCAAAAGCTTTACAGACAAGCAAGAGCTGAGAGAATTCAGCACGACCAAACCACCTCTTCAACAAACGCTAAATGATCTTCTCTAGACAGGAAACACAGAAAAGGTGTATAAACTTGAACTGAAAGCAACAAAGTAAATGACAATGGGATCATACTTATCAATAGTTACCTTAAATGTAAATGCGTTGAATGTCCCATTCAAAAGACAAAGACTGGCTGAATGGATACAAAAACAAGACCCTTATATATGCTGTTTATAAGAGACCCACCTCAAAATAAGGGACACATACAGACTGAAAGTGAAGGGCTGGAAAAAGATATTTCATACAAGCGAAGACCAAAAGAAAGCAGGAGTAGTAATATTCAGAGAAAATAGACTTTGAAATAAAGGCTACGCAAAGAGCCAAAGAAGGACACTACACAATGATCAAAGGATCAATCTAAGAAGAAGATATAGTAATTATAAACATATGTGCACCCAATATAGTAGCTCCACAACAGGTAATGCAAATGCTAAGAAATATGAATGTGGAAATAACCAATAACACAATAATAGTGGGAGACTTTAATACCTCACTCATAACTGTGGATAGATCAACTAAACAGAAAATTAGCAAGGAAACACAAACTTTAATTGACACAATGCACCAGTTAGACTTAATTGATATCTATAGGACATTTCACCCCAAAACAATGAATTTCACATTTTTTCTCAAGTGCACATGGAACCTTCTCCAGGATAGATCACATCCTGGGCCATAAATCTAGCCTTGGTAAATTAAATACATTGAAATAATTTCAACCATACTTTCTGATCACAATGCAGTAAGATTAGATGTCAACTACAGGGGAAAAAAAAAACTAGTAAAAATACAAACATATAGAGGCTAAACAACACCCTTTTGAATAACCAACACATCACAGAAGAAATCAAAATATGCATAGAAACGAATGAAAATTAAAACACAACAACCCAAAACCTATGGGATTCAGTAAAAGCAGGCTAAGGGTAAGGTTTAGAGCAATACAAGCTTACCTTAAGAAACAAGAGAAAAATCAAATAAATAAGCTAACTCGGCACCTATAACAACTAGAAAAGGAAGAAATGAAGAACTCCATGGTTAGTAGAAGAAAAGAAATCATAAAAATTAGGGCAGAAATAAATGAAAAAGAAACAAAGGAGACCATAGCAAAAAATCAACAAAGCTAAAAGCTGGTGCTTTGAGAAGATAAATAAAATTGACAAACCATTAGCCAGACTCATCAAGAAACAAAGGGAGAAGAATCTAATCAACAAAATTAGAAATGAAAATGGAGAAATCACAACAGACAACACAGAAATACAAAGGATCATAAGAGACTACTATCAGCAACTATATGCTAAGAAAACGGACAACTTGGAAGAAATGGATGAATTCTTAGAAAAGTATAACTTTCCAAAACCGAACCAGGAAGAAATGGAAAATCTTAACAGATCAATCATAAGCATGAAAATTGAAACTGTAATCAGAAATCTTCCAACAAACAAAAGTCCAGGACCAGACGACTTCACAGCTGAATTCTACCAAAACTTGAGAGAAGAGCTAACACTTATCCTACTCAAACTCTTCCAGAAAATTGCAGAAGAGGGTAAACTTCCAAACTCATTCTATGAGGCGACCATTACCCTAATACCAAAACCAGAAAAGATGCCACAAAAAAGAAAACTACAGGCCAATATCACTGATGAACATAGATGCAAAAATCCTTAACAAAATTCTAGCAAACAGAATCCAACAACATATTAAAAAGATCATATATCATGACCAAGTGGGCTTTATCCCAGGAATGCAAAGATTCTTTAATATCCACAAATCAATCAATGTAACACACCAGATTAACAAATTGAAAGATGAAAATCATATGATTATCTCAATAGATGCAGAAAAAGCCTTTGATAAAATTCAACACCCATTTATGGTAAAAACCCTCCAGGAAGCAGGCATAGCAGGAATATACCTCAACATAATAAAAGTCATATATGATAAACCCACAGCAAACACTATCTTTAATGGTGAAAAACTGAAATTATTTCCCCTAAAGTCAGAAACAAGACAAGGGTGCCCACTCTCACCATTACTATTCAACATAGTTTTGCAAGTTTTAGCCACAGCAATCAGAGCAGAAAACAGAAATAAAAGGAATCCAGAGTGAAAAAGAAGAAGTAAAACTCTCATTGTTCTATGATCCTCTACATAGAAAACCCTAAAGACTCCACCAGAAAATTACTAGAGCTAATGAATGAATATAGGAAAGTTGCAGGATATAAAATTAACACACAGAAATCCCTTGCATTCCTATACACTAACAATGAGAAAACAGAAAGAGAAATTGAGGAAACAATTCTATTCACCACTGCAATGAAAATAATAAAATGCTTATGAGTATATCTACCTAAAGAAACAAAAGACCTATATATAGAAAACTATAAAATACTGAGGCAAGAAATCAAAGAGGACACATATAGATGGAGAAATATGCCATGTTCATGGATCGGAAGAGTCAATACATTGAAAAATAATATACTACCCAAAACAATCTATAGATTCAATGCAATCCCTAACAAGCTACCAATGGTATTTTTCAGAGACATAGAACAAATAATTTCACAATTTGTATGAAAATACAGAAAACCTCGAATAGCCAAAGCAATAATGAGAAAGAAGACTGGAGCTGGAGGAATCAACCTGCTTGACTTCAGACTATACTACAAACCTACAGCCCTCAAGACAATATGGTACTCACACAAAGACAGAAATATAGATCAATGGAACAAAATAGAAAGCCCAGAGATAAATCCACACACCTATCAACACCTTATCTTTGACAAGAGAGGCAAGAATATACCATGGAGGAAAGGCAATCTCTTTAACAAGTGGTGCTGGGAAAACTGGTCAATCTTTGTAAAAGAATGAAACTAGAACACTTTCTAACACCATACACAAAAAACAAACTCAAAATGGATTAAAGATCTAAATATAAGACCAGAAACTATAAAACTGCTAGAGGAAAGTGTAGGCAAAACACACTCCGACATAAGTCACAGCAGGATCCTCTATGACCCACCTCCCAGAATATTTGAAATAAAAGCAAAAATAAACAAATGGGTCCTAATTAAACTTAAAAACATTTTCACAACGAAGGAAACTATAAGCAAGGTGAAAAGACAGCCTTAAGAATGGGAGTAAAGAATAGCAAACAAAGCAACTGACAAATAATTAATCTCCAAAGTATACAAGCATCACCTACAGCTCAATTCCAGAAAAATAAACAACCCAATCAAAAAATGGGCCAAAGAACTAAACAGACATTTCTCTAAATAAGACATACAGATGGCTAACGAACACATGAAAAGATGCTCAGCATCACCCATTATCAGAGAAATGCAAACCAAACCTCAATGAGGTACCATCTAACACCAGTCAGAATGGCTGCTATCAAAAAGCATACAAACAATAAATGCTGGAGAGGGTGTGGAGAAAGGGGAACCCTCTGACACTGTTGGTGGGAATGCAAACTAGTACAACCACTATGGAGAACAGTGTGGAGATTCCTTAAAAACCTGAAAATAGAATTGCCATACCACCCAGAAATCCCACTGCTGGGCTTGCACACAGAGGAATCCAGAATTGAAAGAGACGCGTGTATCCCAATGTTCATCGCAGCCCTGTTTACAATAGCCAGGACATGGAAGCAACCTAGATGTCCATCTGCAGACGAATGGATAAGGAATTTTTAGTACATATACATAGTGGAGTATTACTCAACTATTAAAAACAATGCAATTGTATCAGTTCCAATGAGTTGGATGAATCTGGAGCCTATTATACATAGTGAAGTAAGTCAGAAAGAAAAACACCAATACTGTATATTAATACATATATATGGAATTTGGAAAGATGGTAACGATGACCCGATATGCAAGACAGCAAAAGAGACACAGATGTAAAGAAAAGTCTTTTGGACTCTGTGGGAGAAGGCGAGGCTGGGATGATTTGAGAGAATAGCATTGAAACATGTATATTACCATATGTGAAATCGATCGTCAGTCCAGGTTCAATGCATGAGACAGGGTGCTCAGGGCTGGTGCATTAGGATGACCCTGAGGGATTGGATGAGGAGGGAGGTGGGAGGGGGTTTAGGATGGGAAATACATGTACACGAATGGCTGATTCATATCATATCAATGTGTGGCAAAAACTACTACAATATTGTAAAGTGATTAGCCTCCAATTAAAATAATTAATTTTAAAAACTTCTAGGGAATAGTGAATGGTTTTGGCTCCAGGGTTTTTAGAAAATGCTCAACTCATGCTTATTAAACATTGTGAAACAAGACAGAAAAATATTTACAAACTAAAAATACATTATCAAACTAAAAATTGTGGAGGTTCCAATATCATAATTAATGGATCTCTAGAAATGTAGAAGGAACAATTAATAATTATAAAAGTCATCATGTATAATAACTGTATTTACAAAAATAACTAATAAAGTGATTAAAATACAAAAAAATAAAAATAAAAAATAAAGGGGCCAAGGGCTTGAATAGACATTTCTGCAAAGAAGACATGCAAATAGAGAACACATAAGTGAAAGAGGACTCATCATCACTAATCAGTCAGTCAGAAGTTCAGTTGCTCAGTCATGTCCAACTCTTTATGACCCCATGGACTGCAGCATGCCAGGCTTCTCCGTCCATCACCAACTCCCGGAGCTTGCTCAAACTCATGACCATTGAGTTGGCGATGCCATCCAGCTATCTCATCCACTGTTGCCCCCTTCTCCTCCTGCCATCAATCTTTCCCAGCATCAGGGTCTTTTCCAATGAGTCAGTTCTTTGCATGAGGTGCCCAAACTATTGGAGCTTCAACTTCAGCATCAATCCTTCCAATCAATATTCAGGACTGATTTCCTTTAGGATTAACTGGTTTGATCTACTTGCTGTCCAAGGGAATCTCAAGAGTCTTCTCCAATACCACAGTTCAAAAACATCAATTCTTCAGTGCTCAGGTTTCTTTGTTGACCAACCGTCACATCCATAGATGACTACTGGAAAAACAATAGCTTTGACTAGACAGACCTTTGCCAGCAAAGTAATGTCTCTGCTTTTTAATATGCTGCCTAGGTTTGTCATAACTTTTCTTACAAGGGGCAAGCGTTATTCCTAGGAGCAAGCATTATTAGGGAAGTACAAACCAAAAACCCAATAATATATCATTTCACAATTATAAGGATGGCTATATTCAAAAAAACAAAAACCACCAAATGTTGGTGGTGATATGGAGAAATTGGCAAACTTGCACACTGTTAATGGGACTGTAAAATTGTGCAATCATTATGGAAAACTTTATGGATGTGTGTCCAGGCCATTAGAACTAAAGCAGGATAAGGAAAGTATGCATGCTAGAATGGGTATGGCATGGGATGTTAGAGCAAAGACAGGGTGAAGTAGGTGTCCATGTGCGTGAAGGGGAGTAACCTAGAATGGGGAGTCAGAGCCTGAGCAAGATTAGGAGATCATCCTGACTAGGAAAAGAATGGTGATGGAAATAGGAGTCTGGTTACAAATGGATTGCTCCATTAAGGATAATGGAAGCTAGGTTTCTTGCTGTTACAAATAAAGAGAGAAAATTAGAATAAATCCTGTGGTATTAGATTGACTTCAGCGTTCATGGTTTTTAATATTTATATATAGAGAAATATAGATATAAAAATTTTGCAGTTTTCAAAAATGTCAAGGTAATAAAAGTCAAGAACAGAGTCGGGAACTATTCCAGACTGAAGAAGACTAAAGATAGGTGACAGTTAAAAGCAACACAATACTTTGAACTGTGTGCTTTCCCCCATAAAGAACAATTTTGAGATAAGTTTTGGAACATGAATGAGCTCTAAGGATTTGAGTGCAGTATAATATCATTGTTATTTTTTTTTTATATTTTGCTGGATGCTTTGTGGTCATATAGGAGAATGTTCTTGTTTATAGGAAGCATATGTGGAAGTATTTAGGGGTTATGTGGTGCAACTTTATTATCAACTGGTAGTTTAAAAAAGTTATTTACACGACACATCCAGCTTCTCTCTAAATCTATGATTGTATTCAAAATTTTAAGAATGAAAATGAAACTCACAAAACCATGGTAATTTTGTTTCACTTTAAAACCACAAGCCTGAAATGGGCAGTCAGTGCTATCCAACAGTCCTATTCTCTTTCCCTAGTTGGTTAACTCTCCCACTTGTTGAGATTGCTATTTTACATCTCCTTCAACACCTTCCTCCTTCTGATTCTAAGCTGTTTACCTTGCTTCTAGTTTCAGAAAAACAAAATCTATCAAAAGATAACCTTCTTATCCTTTCAACATGAGTTTTTTGTTTGTTTGTTTGTTTGTTTTAACCCTACCAGCACCTATACTGATATACTCTGCCTCCCCACCTGTTACTATGGATAATTTCTCCTTCTCCTAAAACCAATCTTATACACTGGATTTCATTCTTCTTGCTCCTGTACCATCAAAAATTTTCCTCTCTATTAAATATTTCCCACTAGCGCTCAAAGGTACTCTTGGATCTCCCATTATAAAGAAAAAAACTACAGCAAAAGTACATTTCTTTGTTCACAATTTTAGAAAAGACCTCCAAATAATTATAATCTCCCTGCCTCCACTTCATTCCCTGTCATCCTCTTGGACCCACCACAATCAATCTTTTGATCTCAGTGTTGCATTAAAATATCTCTCACTAAGGAGCAGGAGGAGAAGGGGATGACAGAGAATGAGATGGCTGGATGGCAAAACCAACTCGATGGACATGAGTTTGAGTGAACTCCTGGAGTTAGTGATGGACAGGGAGGCCTGGCGTGCTGTGATTCAGGGGGTCGCAAAGAGTCGGACACGACTTAGCGACTGAACTGAACTGAACTGAAGGTCACCAATAATCTTCATATTACCAAATCTCCAGCAGTCGTCTTGATCTCTCAGCAGCATTTATAACAATTAATCATTCTCTCCTTCTGAAAACACTTGTTTAATTTGGCTTTAATGATAACAAGTTGTACTTATTTTCCTCCTACCACACTGACTATTATTTTGCCTCCTTTACTAGATTCTCTACTTCCCCAACACTAAACATTGGATTATACCAGCGCTGGTCCTTAAACTTACGCTCTTCTATATCTACACTTATTCTCTACATGATATTTTTGAGGTTTGTGGTTGTAAATACAATATCTAATCTGACGAATTTATATTTCCATGTCTGAAATCCAAATTTTTGAATCCTACAATGTACTTGATATTAATATAATCACTTGAATATCTCAAATTTAACATTCTACAACAGAATGCTTAATTTCCATTCACAGCGCCACAAAATTTGGTGCTCCTCCAGCATTTCCCTTTTTAGTGATACCATTCACTTTGTTGCTTAGGCTAAACTCCTTGGAACCATCCTTGTTTCTTTCTCTCACACCCAAAACACAACTCCTGAGTAAAATGTGTTAGTTTGGCCTTTAAAATATATCTAGAATCTCTAGAAAATATAATGTAGATTCACATTTCCCTGTTACTTCACTCTAAATACTTTGGAAATAATTAACAAATAGGCTAAAAACTTTTGTAGTGTGGCAAAAAGGTAGACAGAACAGGGACCTCACATTTCAAAGAACAACAAGGCTGTGAGTTCCCTGAGTTTTCCTTTTATCTCCAAAATATCCAAAGTTGGGTACCTGAAGGTCTGAAATTCCGAACTGCAAATAGGAATAGAAAAAAAAAAAAACAAATAAAAACAGCTTTCTTTGGCCAAGGTATTGAGCAAAGGGAAGTTCAATAGAGGACCTAGTGAGGAGCCCCAACCTCTGCTTCACAACTGGAGCACCAGAGGATGATGTGATTAGGACACAGAGGCAGCTGCAAAGCCTCCAGCAGACCAACATACATTCCAAAACCAGGACATGAGCATGTAGGCTGATAGGCCCACAACAGAAGCTTTAAAACCCCAGTGGGTAATCCGAACTCCTACTTCACAATAAGCAGACCAATTTAACCACAGCACAACACTGATGGCAGCTGCAGACTAACATGCCTTCAGTGGAAGCAGTAAACCATTAGGCCGACAAAATTCCTGTTCCATACCTGGGCACCACCATCTCCAAGTCCTCTATCCAGCAGCATGGAGAAGATGTAGTCATAGTGTCTTCTGTCTCAAACCCTTCAGGAGAAGGTGATCCAATGACACCAGTCACCTAAGAAAAACTTTAATGCTCTGGAAAGTGGCACCAATGTAGAAAGAACAGGAGCTGCAGCATCAAAAGAAGGAAAACAGGTCACAGTAGCACAGAAATGACTGAAAATTAACAAAGGACCTAAAGTCCACACAAGTAGGCAAAAAAAAAAAAAATCTAAACTTAATAGGATGCTGTTTTTCAGGCACTAAGTTGTGTCCATGACCCTTTGCAACCCCATAGACTGCATCACACCAGGCTTTCCTGTCCTTCACTATCTCCTGGAGTTTGCTCAAATTCATATCCATTGAATTGGTTATGCTATGTAGCCACCTCATCCTCTGCTGCCCTCTTCTCCTTCTGCCTTCAATCTTTTCCCAGCATCAGGGACTTTTCCAGTGTGTCAGCTCTTCAAATCATGTGGCGAAATACTGGACCTTCAGCTTAGGCATCAGTCCTCAATGAATATTCAAGGTTTATTTCCATTAGGATTGACTGGTTGGATCTCCTTGCATTCTAAGGGACTAACACGAGTCTTCTCCAGCACCAAAATTCAAAAGCATCAGAAATCTTCTAGCAAACAAAAGCCCAGGACCAGACGATTTCACAGCTGAATTCTACCAAAACTTGAGAGAAGAGCTAACACCTATCCTACTCAAACTCTTCCAGAAAATTGCAGAATGTAAACTTCCAAAACTCATTCTATGAGGCCACCATCACCCTAATACAAAAACCAGAAAAAGATGCCACAAAAAAGAAAACTACAGGCCAATATCACTGATGAACATAGATGCAAAAATCCTTAACAAAATTTTAGCAAACAGAACCCAACAACATATTAAAACGATCATATATCATGACCAAGTGGGCTTTAACCCAGGAATGCAAGGATTCTTTAATATCCACAAATCAATCAATACACCATATTAACAAGCTGAAAGATAAAAACCATATGATTATCTCAATAGATGCAGAAAAAGCCTTTAACAAAATTCAATATCCATTTATGACAAAAACTCTCCAGAAAGCAGGAATAGAAGGAACATACCTCAGCATAATAAAAGCTATATATGACAAACCCACAGCAAACATTATCCTCAATGGTGAAAAATTGAAAGCATTTCCCCTAAAGTCAGGAGTAAGGCAAGGGTGCCCACTCTCACGATTACTTTTCAACATAGTTTTACAAGTTTTAGCCACAGCAGTCAGAGTAGAAAAAGAAATAAAGGGAATCCAGATTGGAAAAGAAGTAAAATTCGCTGTTTGCAGATCACATGATGCTCTACATAGAAAATCCTAAAGACTCCACCAGAAAATTACTAGAGCAAATCAATGAATATAGGAAAATTGCAGGATATAAAATTAACACACAGAAATCCCTTGCCTTCTTATACACTAATAATGAGAAAGCAGAGAAAGAAATTAAAGAAACAATTCCATTCACCACTGCAACGAAAAGAATAAAATACTTATGAATATATCTACCTAAAAGAACAAAAGACCTATACATAGAAAACTATAAAACACTGATGGAAGAAATCAAAGAGGACACAAATAGATGGAGATATATAACATGATCATGGATCGGAAGAATCAATATAGTGAAAATGAATATACTACCCAAAGCAACCTATAGATTCAAAGCAATCCTTATCAAGCTACCAATGGTATTTTTCGCAGAACTAGAACAAATAATTTCACAATTTGTATGGAAATACAGAAAACCTCGAATAGCCAAAGCAATCCTGAGAAAGAGGAATGGAACAGGAAGAATCAACCTGCCTGACTTCAGGCTCTACTACACAGCTACAGTCATCAAGACAGTATGGTTCTGGCACAAAGACAGGAATATAGATTCAGTTCAGTCGCTCAGCTGTGTCCGACTCTTTGCGACCCCATGAATCACAGCACGCCAGGCCTCCCTATCCATCACCAACTCCCAGAGTTCACTTAAATTCATGTCCATAGAGTCGGTGATGCCATCCAGCCATCTCATTCTCTGTCGTCCCCGTCTCCTCCCGCCCCCAACCTTTCCGAGCATCAGAGTCTTTTCCAGTGAGTCAACTCGTCGCATGAGGTGGCCAAAGTATTGCAGTTTCAACTTTAGCATCATTCCTTCCAAAGAACACTCAGGATTGATCTCCTTGAGAATGGACTGGTTGGACCTCCTCACAGTCCAAGGGACTCTCAAGAGTCTTCTCCAGCACAACATTTCAAAAGCATCAGTTCTTCAGCTATCAGCTTTCTTCACAGTCCAACTCTCACATCCGTACATGACCACTGGAAAAACCATAGCCTTGACTAGATGGAACTTGGTTGGCAAAGTAACGTCTCTGCTTTTTAATATACTATCTAGGTTGGTCATAACTTTCCTTCCAAGGAGTAGGCGTCTTTTAATTTCATGGCTGCAATCAGCATCTGCAGTGATTTTGGAGCCCCAAAAAATAAAGTCTGACACTGTTTCCACTGTTTTTCCATCTATTTCCCATGAAGTGATGGGACCAGATGCCATGATCTTTGTTTTCTGAATGTTGAGCTTCAAGCCAAACTTTTCACTCTCTTCTTTCAC
This sequence comes from Moschus berezovskii, assembly GCF_049115385.1. NCBI lineage: Eukaryota > Metazoa > Chordata > Mammalia > Artiodactyla > Moschidae > Moschus > Moschus berezovskii. The sequence goes on along the minus strand of NC_142488.1, from coordinate 46,445,246 downwards.
TTTCATCAAGAGGCTTTTGAGTTCCTCTTCACTTTCTGCCATAAGGGTGGTGTCATCTGCATATCTGAGGTTATTGATATTTCTCCCAGCAATCTTGATTCCAGCTTGTGCTTCTTCCAGCTCAGCGTTCCTCATGATGTATTCTGCATATAAGTTAAATAAGCACGGTGACAATATACAGCCTTGACGTACTACTTTTCCTATTTGGAACCAGTCTGTTGTTCCATGTACAGTTCTGACTGTTGCTTCCTGACCTGCATACAGGTTTCTCAAGAGGCAGGTCAGGTGGTCTGGGATTCCCATCTCTTTCAGAATGTTCCACAGTTTATTGTGATCCACACAGTCAAAGGCTTTGGCATAGTCAATGAAGCAGAAATAGATGTTTTTCTGGAACTCTCTTGCTTCCTCCATGATCCAGTGGATGTTGGCACTTTGATCTCTGGTGCCTCTGCCTTTTCTAAAACCTGCTTGAACATCTGGGAGTTCACGGTTCACATATTGCTGAAGCCTGTCTTGGAGAATTTTGAGCATGATTTTATTAACATGGAAATATAGATTAATGGGACAAAATAGAAAGCCCAGAGATAAATCCATGCACCTATCGACACCTTATCTTTGACAAAGGAGGCAAGAATATACAATGGAGAAATGACAATCTCTTTAACAAGTGGTGCTGGGGAAAGTGGTCAATCACTTGTAAAAGAATGAAACTAGAACACTTTCTATCACCATACACAAAAAATAAACTCAAAATGGATTAAAGATCTAAACATAAGGCCAGAAACTATAAAAATGCTAGAGGAAAACACAGGCAAAACATTCTCTGACATAAATCACAGCAGGATCCTCTATGACCCATCTCACAGAGTAATGTAAATAAAAGCAAAATAAACAAATGGGACCTAACTAAACTTAAAAGCTTTTGCACAACGAAGGAAACTATAATCAAAGTGAAAAGACAGCCTTCTGAATGAAAGAAAATAATAGCAAATGAAGCAACGGACAAAGAATTAATCTCAAAAACATACAAGCAACAACTGCAGCTCAATTCCAAAAAAAGAAATGACCCAATCAAAAGATGGTCCAAAGAACTAAACAGACATTTCTCCAAAGAAGACTTACAGATGGCTAACAAACACATGAAAATATGTTCAACATCACTCATTGTTAGGAAAATGCAAAGCAAAACCACAATGAGGTACCATCTCACACCAGTCAGAATGGCTGCTCTCAAAAAGTCTACAAACAATAAATGCTGGAGAGGGTGAAGAGAAAAAGGAGCCCTCTTACACTGTTGGTGGGAATGCAAACTAGTACAGCAACTATGGAGAACAGTGTGGAGATTCCTTAAAACACTGGAAATAGAACTGCCACATGACCCAGCAATCCCACTGGTGGGCATAAACACCAATGAAACCAGAATTGAAAGAAACACATGTACTCCAATGTTCATCACAGCACTGTTTATAATAACCAGGACATGGAAGCAAACTAGATGTCCCTCAGCAGACGAATGGATAGGAAAGCTGTGGTACATATACACAATGGAGTATTACTCAGGCATTAAAAAGAATAGGGTGGTCAGGGTTGGTACACTGGGATGACCCAGAGGGATGGGATGGGGAACACATGTACACCCATGGCTGATTCTTGTCAATGTATGGCAAAAACCACTACAATATTGTAAAGTAATTAACCTCAAACTAGAAAAAAAAAAATTTAAAAAGCATCAATTCTTCCGTGCTCAGCCTTCTTTATGGTACAACTCTCACATCCACACATGACTACTGGAAAAAGCAGAGCTTTGACTATACATACAAACCTTTGTTGGCAAAGTGATATCTCTGCTTTTTGCTTTTTCATGTGCCATCTAGGTTCGTCATAACTTTTCTTTCACAGAATAAACTTTTTTTTTTTTTTTCAGGACTGCAGTCACTGTCCACAGTGATTTTGGATCCCAAGATGACAAAATCTGTCACTGCTTCCACTCTTTTCCCTTTTATTTGTCATGAAGTGGTGGAATTGGATGCCATGATATCGGTTTTTTGAATGTTGAGTTTTAAGCCAGATTTTTCACTTTTCTCTTTCACCCTCATCAAGACGCTGTTTAGTTCTTCAATTCTGCCATTAAAGTGGTATCTTCTGCATATCTGAGGTTGTTGATAAATACAATGACTGCCTGCTAAAATAGAAGGTTTGAAAAGGATCAAGAGACCCCTAAAATAGTAACTAAAATGCCCAAGATGTAATAAAAATCACTCTTCATACTAAGAACAACAACAAAAAACCCACAATCACAATTCCAATGAAAACAAAAAGAAACACAATTAACTGACACCATTACAGTTATCTGACAACAATTTCAAGGTTGTTATCAAAAAAAAAAAAAAGCCTCAAAAGACAATTTAGAATTATCTTGAAAAAAATCAGAAATTTAACCATAGAAAAAGGACTTGTTTTTAAAAGAACCAAATGGAAAATACGGAACTGAAAAAATGGTGAAAAATTGTTTAAATTGCTAGATGGACACAGTACTAGAGTAGAGATGAGAGAGAACAGAATCAATAAAACTGAAGATAGATCACAGTCTTCAACTGACCCAGTCTGAACAAAGAGAAAACACAGAGTGGGGAAAAAAAGGAAAAAGCAAAGGCTCAGAGATCAGTAGAACAATAACAAAAACAATTAAGATTTATATCACTTGAGACCCAAAAGGAGATGAAAAAGAATTTGGAGCTTAAAAGGTATTTGATGAGGAAAGAAAAACAGAGGGAAAAAACAGAAAACAAATAATAAAATTAGAGACTGGGTTATGTTAGCAAGATGGTGGAACAGGAAACCCCAGACTCTCCTTCTCAGAGAAACCCTGACTCAAAAATACAAAGATAATTACCCTTTGTGAGAAATCCATAAACCATTTAAACTTTCCTGCACCTAGCTGAGTGCGAAACCAGTTGCATCAAACCCATCGAAGTAATAAAAGTTATAAAATGTGTGGCTCTCATTTACTGCAGTCCTTCTCACTGTTTCAGGGTAGTGCACTTGGGAAAAAATTCCCAGCTTTTGGCTTCTTCCTAGGAAGGAAAAGAAGGCAGAAACATATTTCTAATGTTCATTTTTCACTGAACTTCCCAGGGAATCGGTCTCTTTCTTGCCTGAATCTGGGTACTGGTAGGAATACACATCATATTGGGGAATACTGAGAACAAGTGCTAAGTCTGAAGCAGTGTGCATTTACTTGTCATACCCCGCCCACCTACCCAGTTCACCACAGAATAAGGGGAAAAAATCCCAAACTCCTGGCTTCTCCCTGAGGAGGAAAAGGTCTGGAGCATGTATCCAACATTCAGGTTTTGAAGGGGCTGGTCACTAGTTCACCTGTCTTAGAATGCTGACAGGACCTGGCATACTCTAGATGCCTGCAAGCCTCTGAGAACAAAGAAGAACTGGAAGTTTTGCTGCTCTTCCAGAGGCACACAGTATAACAAACAGGTTGGTACAGCCCAGAGGTTCTCCCTTGGGGAGGGAAGAGGGAGAGAGATGATTGGAGCACATAATACTCTAGCTTCTGGGGACAAGGGAATGCTGCCCAAGGAACTGGTTTCTGTCTCACCAGACTCAGAATATTGACAGGACCCAGAACACTATACAAGACTGGGGCCACTGAGAACAAAAGAGAGCTGGACAGCTTACTGCAACTCTACAAAACCTTTAGAGAGTACCACAGACAGACAGAGGGAAGAAGAAATTATTAACTCCTGAAAAAATAACCAAGCAAATATCTCTAAAATAGGGAATTTACAAGTTCAGAGAAAATATATTCACATAAAATATTTGAGAGACTACCAGAATCTCTAGCTGGGATGATTGATAAAGGACTTTCACTGTATAAAGTCAATAGGTAAAGGAAAGGTGGCTGTTTTGTCAAATGTGCATATCCCAATATAAAACTTATAAAGGAACATGATGAAACAGCAGAACACAGTCCAATCAAATGAAAAAAATCTCCAGAAACTGAACCAAAAGAAAAATATTTATATGAATTACCTGACAAGGAATTCCAAATAACCATCCTAAAGATGTTTAATAAGCTCAGGAAATGATGAATAAATAAAATGAGAATACCAACAAAGAGAAAATATAAAAATGAACTAAACAGAAACTTTGGAACTGGAAAATATAATACGTGAACAAAAAATTCACTGGAGGTGTTAATGAGCACACTTCATCAGTCAGAAGAAAAAAATCAGTAAACCAAAGAAAAGTTACTTAAAGTTAACCAGAGAATCATAAAGAAAAAAGTATGTGGAAAGCCTTTGGGACTTATATAACAACATCAAACGAATTCAAATAGGCATGATGGGAATCCCAGACAGAGAAGAGGGAGAGAAAAGGGCAGAAAGCTTATTTAAAGAAAGAATGACAAAATTTCTCAAACCTGAGGAAGAAAATGGATATGCACATTCAGAAGACCAGTTCAGTTCAGTTCCGTTCAGTCGCTCAGTTGTGTTCGACTCTTTGCGACCCCATGGACTGCAGCACACCACACCTCCCAGTCCATCACCAACTCCCAGAGGTCACTCAAACTCATGTATATCGAGTCAGTGATGCCATCCAACCATCTCATCCTCTGTCGTCCCCTTCTCCTCCCACCTTCAATCTTTCCCAGCATCAGGGTCTTTTCAAATGAGTCAGCTCTTGGCATCAGGTGGCCAAAGTATTGGAGTTTCAGCTTCAACATCAGTCCTTCCAATGAATATTCAGGACTGGCTTCATTTAGGATGGACGGGTTGGATCTCTTAGCAATCAAAGGGACACTCAAGAGTCTTCTCCAGCACCACAGTTCAAAAGGAACAATTATTCGGTGCTCAGATTTCTTTAAACTCCAACACTCACATTCATATATGACTATGGAAAAGCCATAGCCCTGACTCGACAGACCTTTGTTGGCAAAGTAATGTTGCTGCTTTTTCATATGCTGTCTCAGTTCAGTTCAGTTCAGTTCAGTCGCTCAGTTGTGTCCGACTTTCCGGGACCCCATGAATCACAGCACACCAGGCCTCCCTATCCATCACCAACTCCCGGAGTTCACTCAAACTCATGTCCACAGAGTCGGTGATGCCATCCAACCACCTCATTCTCGGTCGTCCCCTTCTCCTCCCGCCCCCAACCTTTCCCAGCATCAGAGTCTTTTCCAGTGAGTCAACTCGTCACATGAGGTGGCCAAAGTATTGCAGTTTCAGCTTTAGCATCAGTCCTTCCAATGAACACCCAGGATTAATCTCCCTTAGAATGGACTGGTTGGATCTCCTTGCAGTCCAAGGGACTCTCAGGAGTCTTCTCCAACACCACAGTTCAAAAGCATCAATTCTTTGGCGATCAGCTTTCTTCACAGTCCAACTCTCACATCCATACATGACCACGGGAAAAATCATAGCCTTGACTAGACGGACCTTTGTTGGCAAAGTAATGTCTCTGCTTTTTAATATACTTTCGAGGTTGGTCATAACTTTCCTTCCGAGGAGTAAGTGTCTTTTAATTTCATGGCTGCAATCAGCATCTGCAGTGATTTTGGAGCCCCCAAAAATAAAGTCTGACACTGTTTCCACTGTTTTTCCATCTATTTCCCATGAAGTGATGGGACCAGATGCCATGATCTTCCTTTTCTGAATGTTGAGCTTCAAGCCAACCTTTCCACTCTCCTCTTTCACTTTCATCAAGAGGCTTTTTAGTTCCTCTTCACTTTCTGCCATAAGGGTAGTGTCATCTGCATATCTGAGATTATTGATATTTCTCCTAGCAATCTTCATTCCAGCTTGTGCTTCTTCCAGCCCAGCGTTCCTCATGATGTACTCTGCATATAAGTTAAATAAGCAAAGTGACAATATACAGCCTTGACGTACTCCTTTTCCTATTTGGAACCAGTCGGTTGTTCCATGTACAGTTCTGACTGTTGCTTGTCTAGGTAGGTCATAACTTTGCTTCCAAGGAGTAAGCATCTTTTAATTTCATGGATGCAGTCAACATCTTCAGTGATTTTGGAGTCCCCCAAAAATGAAGTCTGCCACTGTTTGCTCTGTTCCCCATCTATTTGCAATGAAGTGATGGGACACTATGCCATGATCATAGTTTCCTGAATGTTGAGCTTTAAGCCAAACTTTTCACTCTCCTCTTTCACTTTCATCAAGAAGCTTTTGAGTTTTTCTTCACTTTCTGCCACAAAGGTGGTGTCATCTGCATATCTGAGGTTATTGATAGTTCTCCCAGAAATCTTAATTCCAGCTTGTGCTTCTTCCAGCCCAGCATTTCTCATGATGTACCCTGTGTATAAGTTAAATAAGCAGGAAGACAATATACAGCCTTGATGTCCTCCTTTTCCTATTTAGAACCAGTCTGTTGTTCCATGTCCAGTTCTAACTGTTGCTTCCTGACCTGCATATAGATTCCTCAAGAGGCATGTCAGATGGACTAGTATTCCCATCACTTTCAGAATTTTCCACAGTTTGTTCTGATCCATAAAATCAAAGGCTTTTGCACTCTCCTGCTTTTTCGATGATCCAGCGGATGTTGGCAATTTGATCTCTGGTTCCTTTGCCTTTTCTAAAACCAGCTTGAACATCTGGAAGTTCACAGTTCATGTACTGTTGAATCCTGGCTTGGAGAATTTTGAGCATGAATTTACTAGCATGTGAGATGAGTGCAATTATGCAGTAGTTTGAGCATTCTTTGGCATTGCCTTTCTTTGAGATTGGAATGAAAACTGACCTTTTCCAGTCCTGTGGCCATTGCTGAGTTTTCCAATACTGCTGACATATTGAGTGCAGCACTTTCACAGCATTATCTTTTAGGATTTGAAATAGCTCCACTGGAATTACATCACCTCCACTAGCTTTTTTCATAGTGATGCTTCCTAAGGCCCACTTGACTTCACATTCCAGGATGTCTGGCTCTAGATGAGTGATCACACCATCGTGATTATCTATCTGGGTCATGAAGATCGTTTTTGTACAGTTCTGTGTATTCTTGCCACCTCTTCTTAATATCTTCTGCTTCTGTTACGTCCATACCATTTCTGTCCTTTACTGACCCCATCTTTGCATGAAATGTTCCCTTGGGATCTCTAAATATCTTGAAGAGATCTCTTGTTTTTCCTATTCTGTTGTTTTCCTCTATTTCTTTGCATTGATCGCTGAGGAAGGCTTTCTTATCTCTCCTTGCTATTCTTTGGAACTCTGCATTCAAATGGCTATATCTTTCCTTCTCTCCTTTGCTTTTTTCTTCTCTTCTTTTCACAGCTATGTGTAAGGCCTCCTCAGATAACCATTTTGCTTTTTTGCATTTCTTTTCTTGGGAATGGTCTTGATCCCTGACACCTGTACAATGTCACGGACCTCCATCCGTAGTTTATCAGACACACTCCCTGTCAAATCTAGTCCCATAAATCTATTTCTCACTTCTACTGTATAATCCTAAGGGATTTGATTTAGATTATAGTTGATACGTCTAGTGGTTTTCTCCACTTTCTTCAATTTAAGTCTGAATTTGGCAATAAGGAGTTCATGATCTAAGCCACAGTCACCTCCTGGTCTTGTTTTTGCTGACTGTATAGAGCTTCTCCATCTTTGGCTGCAAAGAATATAATCAGTCTGATTTTGGTGTTGACCATCTGGTGATGTCCATGTGTAGAATCATCTCTTGTGTTGTTGGAAGAGGGTGTTTGCTATGACCAGTGTGCTCATTTGGCAAAACTCTATTAACTTTTGCCCTGCTTCATTCTGTATTCCAAGGACAAACTTGCCTGTTATTCCATGTGTTTCTTACCCTCCTACTTTTACATTCCAGTCCCTTATAATGAAAAGGACAAATTTTGGGGGTTTTAGTTCTGAAAGGTCTTGTAGGTCCTCATAGAACCGTTCAATTTTAGCTTCTTCTTCTGTGATATTTAATGATTTGTCTTGAAAATGAATAGAGATTATTCTGTCATTTTTGAGATTGCCTCCAAGCACTGCATTTTGGACTCTTTTGTTGACTATGATGGCTATTCCATTTCTTCTAAGGAATTTTTGCCCACAGTAGTGGATATAATGGTCATCTGCGTTAGATTTACCCATTCCAGTCGATTTTAGTTCAATGATTCCTGAAATGTTGACATTCATTCTTGCTATCTCCTGATTGACCACATCCAATTTGCCTTGATTCATGAACCTAACATTCCAGGTTCCTATGCAACATTGCTCTTAACAGCATCAGACCTGGCTTCCATCACCAGTCACATTCACAGCTGGGTGTTGTTTTTGCTTTGGCTCCATCTTTTCATTCTTTCTGGAGTTATTTTTCCTCTGATTTCCAGTAGCATTAGAAGCCCAGTGAATTCCAATTATGATAAACAAAGTAATCTACCCTGAGACACATTATAATCAAATTGTCAAATATCAAAAAGACAAATCTTTCTGAAATCTTTAAGAGAAAAGATACTTAGCCAAAGGGAATACCTATATAACTATCAGTGGATTTGTCAACAGAAAGGGAGTAGGATGATACATTCAAAGTGCTGAAAGGGAAAATCTGCCAAATAAGAATATGACTTTTGGAAAAACGGTCCTCAAAAAAGGAAGGATAAAGACTTTCCTGGATAAACAAAGGCTGAGGGATTTCATTACCACTATACTTGCCTTGTGGCTCAGAGGTTAAAGCGTCTGCCTCCAATGCGGGAGACCCGGGTTCAATCCCTGGGTCGGGAAGATCCCCTGGAGAAGGAAACGGTAACCCACTCCAGTATTCTTGCCTGGAGAATCCCATGGATGGAGAAGCCTGGTAGGCTACAGTTCACGGGGTCTCAAAGAGTCGGACACGACTGAGCGACATCACCTATACTTGCCTTAGAATAAACAATAGAAGGAGTCCTTCAATATGAAACATAAGGATGATAGAAAGCAACATGAAAGAATAAATTTCACTGGTAAAGGTAAATACAAAAACAAAACAGAATATTATAATACTCTAATGGTGGTGCATAAATCACTTAACTCTGGTATAGAAGCTAAAAGACCAAAGTATAAAAATATCACTATTATAAAATGTGCTACTGGATACAGAATATAAATTATGTAATTTGTGACATCAATAACATGAAGTGTAGGGGGAGAAGAAGTAAAAAAAAAAAGTAGAAGTTCTGTATGCAATTGAAATCTTTATGGACATAAAATAGATTGTTACAACTATAAGGCATTTTATATAATTCCCATGTAAACCACAAAAAAAAAAAATAACTATGAAAACACACAAAAGAAAATTGGAAAAGAATGAAAGCATGTTGATACAAAAATAAAGGAAACACAAAGAAAGATAGCAAGAGAAAAAGAGGGACAAAAGAGCCACAAACTAAACAGAAAACAACAAAATGGCAATTGTAATTTCTTCCCTATTAATAACTACATTAAATATATATGGATTTAACTCTCCAATCAAAATAATATAGTGACTTCATGCATAAAAAAACACAAAATCTAACATATACTACCTACAAAAGATTCATTTTAATTTTTTATTGGAATAAAGTTGCTTTACAATGTTGTGTAAATGCTGCACAGTTTCTGCTGTACAGCAATGTGAATCAGCTATATATATATATATATATATAGTCTTTTCGTTTTGGATTTCCTTCCCATTTAAGTCACCACAGAGCATGGAGTAGTTCTCATTAGTTATCTGTTTTATACATAGCATATTTTATCATGGCATCTGGTCCCATCACTTCATGGCAAATAGATGGGGAAATAGTGGAAACAGTGGCTGACTTTGTTTTTCTGGGCTCCAAAATCACTGCGGATGGTGATTGCAGCCATGAAATTAAAAGACACTTGCTCCTTGGAAGGAAAGTTATGACCTAGACAGAATAGTAAAAAGCAGTGACATTACTTTGCCAACAAAGGTCTGTCTAGTCAAGGCTATGGTTTTTCCAGTGGTCATGTATGGATGTGAGAGTTAGACTCTAAAGAAACCTGAGTGCCGAAGAATTGATGCTCTTGAGCTGTGGTGTTGGAGAAGACTCTTGAGAGTCCCTTGGACAGCGAAGAAATCCAACCAGTCCATCCTAAAGGAGATCAGTCCTGGGTGTTCATTGCCGAGACTGATTTTGAAGCTGAAACTCCAATACTTTGGCCATCTGATGCGAAGAGCTGACTCATTGGAAAAGACTCTGATGCTGGGAAAGTTTGAGGGCAGGAGAAGAAGGGGATGACAGAGGATGAGATGGTTGGATGGCATCACTGACTCGATGGACATAGGTTTGGGTGGACTGCAGGAGTTGGTGATGCACAGGGAGGCCTGGCATGCTGCGGTTCATGGGGTCGCAAAGAGTTGGACACAACTTAGCGACTCAACTGAGCTGAACTGAACGTGTGTGTGTGTGTGTGTGTTTGTATGTGTATCCCAGTCTCCCCATCCACCCTACCCCTATCCGTGCTTTAGTATCTCTATGTTTGTTCTCTATGTCTGTGTCTCTATTTCTGCTTTGCAAGTAAGTTCATCTGTACCATTTTTCTAGATTCCACATGTGTGTATGGTGTTTATGTAAGTTGCTCAGTCATGTATGCATTTATACATATATATATATATTTTTTTCTCTTTCTGATTTAGTCTCTAGGTCCATCCACATCTCTGAAAATGGCATAATTTTGTGCTTTTTTATGGCTGATATTCCATCGAATATATGTATCACATCTTTCTCCATTCCTATGTTGATGGACATTTTGTTTACTTCCATATCTTGGCTATTGTAAACAATGTTGCAATGAACATTGGGGGGCATGCATCTTTTTCAGTTATGTTTTTTTTCTTGGTAAAGGCCCAGGAGTGGGATTGCTGGATCATATGGTAGTTTTATTTTTAGGTTTTAAAGGAACCTACATATTGTTCTCAATAGTGACTGTACCAATTTAAACTCTCACCAGTAGTATAGGAGGGTTCCTTTTCCTCTACATCTTCTCTAGGATTTATTGTTTGTAGATTTCTTTTCATGATGACCATTCCTACTTGTGTGAGCTGATATTTCATTGTAGTTTTTATTTGTATTTCTATAATAATTAGGGGCATTGGACACCTTTTCATGCCTTTGTTTCTTCTTTGGATAAATGTTTATTTAGGGCTTCTGCCCATTTTTTTATTGGGTTGTTTGGGTTTTTTAGATATTGAGCTTCATGAGCTCTTCATATATTTTGAAGATTAATCCTTTGTCAGTTCCATTCTTTGCAAATATTTTTTCGCATTCTGAGGGTTCTCTTTTTGTCTTGTTTATGGTTTCTTTAACTGTGCAAAATCTTATAAGTTTAATTAGGCCTCACTTGTTTATTTTTGTTTTTGTTGTCAATACTCTAGGAGATGGATCAAAAACAACATTGCTGCGATTTATATCAAAGAGTGTTCTGCCTATATTTTCCTTAGAGCTTACAATAGGTCTTTAATCCATTTTGAGTTTATTTTTGGTAATGGTGTTGGGGAGTGTTCTAATTTCATTCTTTTACATAGAGCTGTCCAGTTTTCCCAGCACCACTTATTGAAGAAACTATCTTTTCTCCACGGTATATTCTTGTCTCCTTTGTCATAGATTAGGTGACCATAGGTGCATGGGTTTATCTCTGGGTTTTCTATACAGTTCCATTCCTCTATATTTCTGGTTTTTGAACAAGTACCATACTGTCTTGATAACTGTAGCTTTGTAGTGTAGAAGAGATTAATTTTATATTTAAAGCTACATACAGGCTGAAAGTGAAAGAATGAAAAATATATTCTATCCAAATGGAATAGAACAAAAGGAGTAGAGATAGCCATATTTGTAGCAAACAAAACAGACTTTAAGTTCAAAATGTCCATAAGAGACAAAGAAGGATATTTATAATGATAAAAGGATCAGTTCAACAGAAAAATATAATGACTATAAATATATATGAACTCAAAATCAGAGCACCCAAATATGTTAAACAAATGCTGACAGAACTAAAAGGAGACTAATTACTTGTCAGTTGTTGTTTGCCATTATTTTCTCCCATTCTGAGGGCTGTCTTTTCACTTTGCTTATAGTTTCCTTCTAAGTCCTTCTATGTCTAAGATTCTATGGAGTGTGTCGTCAATCAAGAAATAATTACATTGTAAACCAACTAACAGGTAGTCCTTAAGATTCATCTCTTCTTAAATGGTCTAGGAGAAGTGTCACTACTCATTATTGCCACTTACAAATCATAGAGTGCTACATATGGAGAAGTATTTTTATAAAATCAAAATATACCTGAAATAGGAAAAGATTAACCCAAGTAAATAATATGCAAGGAGAAAGGAATTATCTGCTATTAATAACATGAATTATTAATATGGAAGAAGCACAAGCTGGAATCAAGATTGCCAGGAGAAATATCAATAACCTCAGATATGCAGATGACACCACCCTTATGGCAGAAAGTGAAGAGGAACTCAAAAGCCTCTTCATGAAAGTGAAAGAGGAGAGTGAAAAGGTTAGCTTGAAGCTCAACATTCAGAAAACAAAGATCACGGCATCTAGTCCCACCATTTCATGGGAAATAGATGGGGAAACAGTGGAAACAGTGTCAGACTTTATTTTGGGGGGCTCCAAAATCACTGCGGATGCTGATTGCAGCCATGAAATTAAAAGACGCTTACTCCTTGGAAGGAAAGTTATGACCAACCTAGATAGCATATTAAAAAGCAGACATTACTTTGCCAACAAAGGTCCATCTAGTCATGCATGGATGTGAGAGTTGGACTGTGAAGAAAGCTGATCGCCAAAGAATTGATGCTTTTGAACTGTGGTGCTAGAGAAGACTCTTGAGAGTCCCTTGGACTGCAAGGAGATCCAACCAGTCCATTCTAAAGGAGATCAATCCTGGGTGTTCATTGGAAGGACTGATGCTAAAGCTGAAACTCCAATACTTTGGCCACCTCATGCGAATAGTTGGAAAAGAGTCTGATGCTGGGAGGGATTGGGGGTGGGAGGAGATGGGGACGACAGAGAATGAGATGGCTGGATGGCATCACCGACTCGATGGATATGAGTTTGAGTGAACTCCGGGAGTTGGTGATGGACAGGAGGCCTGGCGTGCTGCAGTTCATGTGGTCACAAAGAGTCAGACATGACTGAGTGACTGAACTGAACTGAACTGAACTTGTTTTCACAGGTTGCCAGATGGGGAGAACATTGCCTCAGGATGAATTATCAATTAAAGTTTTTTCACTTGAGACTTTCCCTTGACCCATACATTACTTTATTTTTTTTTTTTATTTTACAGTATTATATTGGTTGGTTTTGCCATACATTGACATGAATCCGCCCCGGGTGTACATGAGTTCCCCTTCCCGAACCCCCCTCCCACCTCCCTCCTCCCCTTATCCTCCCTCTGGGTCATCCCTGCATACCAGCCCTGGGCATCCTGTAACATGCATCAACCCTGAACTGTCTATTCGTTTCACATATGATAATATACATGTTTCAATGCCATTCTCCCAAACCATCCCACCCCCACCCTCTCCCACAGAGTCCCAAAGACTGTTTTATACATTTGTGTCTCTTTTGCTATCTCGTATACAGGGTTATCATTTGCATCTTTCTAAATTCCATATATATGCGTTAGTATATTGTATTGGTGTTTTTCTTTCTGGCTTACTTCACCCAGTGCCTAAAACATGACTGAGTACATGAAAGATGTTCAGTAAATAAACATTAAATGAATGAATAGATCAAAAGGGGGAAAACAGATTCAGTTTATGACCTAGATTACCCAATAGACAAAATACCATATTTATATGACTGTTTCTGCCTAATAACATTAAACCATATAGTCCATTTATTTGCTCTTCAAAATCACCCTCTGTTTTTATGCTTCTTTTAAAAAGTTACTTTATAAAAAAACAGATGTAACCCACGGTCTTTTGGTGTCTTCTGCTTCACTGAAATGATAAGGGAGTATTATTTTTATTTTCCTCTGTATTTACTTTGCTTAGACAAAATAGTAATCAAATATTAACTTTATTATATGCATTTTTAAATTATATTAAAATTTTATTAGATATTCTGGTTACATGGCTGGTAACATTTAGGAAAAACACTATTAATAGAAACCAAAAACTTAGGATTCAGTCATAATTTCTCATGTAATCTTCAAATTTCTTCTCTTTAATATGGAGAGACTAGATAATATGATATCTTGTTCTATGAATGAAGTTAAACATATGGCAAATGTTCTCTATACCTGATTATACTCCATGGTAGATACCACTTGATAATCAGTTCAGCTCACAACCTCCCTTGCTGTAGCAAATTTATGTCGTTTCACAGAGTGGGGGCCTAATAATCATGTGTATACCTCATAATTTTGCCCCACTTAGTAGTAGATAATCAAATTCTGGGTTGACATCTGATCCAAACTGGGTCAATCAGAACTGGGAATTAGAATTCAGACATGCTAGTAAGTCTCTGCAGATTGCCTGCATTTAGAATATGTAAACTTAGGAGCTCTAGGATAATCCCTATTTGGCTAGGTGCTGAAGAAGTGAGAGGAATAAAGCATATAAGTTGAAGGAAACTGAGATGAACTGGAGACCCTTTGGTTCCAGGTATGCGGAAGGAGCAATGAAGGTTGAAAAACTCCCATGGCCATTGTCAGCTTTTCATTCCTAGTTATTCTCTCTCATGTGCCTGGGCTATACTTTTTGCCCTTGGGTTCCATGAGAACCTCTTATATCTTTAATATAAGTTACTGTTTTGTTTTCACTTAGTTTGAAGTAGATCTTTGTTATTTGCAACCAAAAATCCTTAATCAAGACAGACACAACTGGATCAGTGGTCAACAAACAAAATTTTGCACAACTTAAAGCTCTAGACATGTTAAGCAAAGCATCCTTGCCCCAGTTTTATTATATACTTGAATTAATCCTTAGTTAATTAGAAAAATCATTAACCAAGATATTTTATTCAATAGCTTTTAGTTAAGTAAAGTCTCTGGGACTACCTGGATTAGAAACATTCATTAATGGAAATATAATATTTACCTTCCAAAAGTCAATTGTTTTTTTTTTTCCTAAGCTTCTGTCCCCTTTTGTTATTGAAAACTATTAATCATTAAGCAGATTTCACTAATTCTTATTCTGCATTGGATGTTTGGCTATGTTTGCATAGAATACTCTGTCTCTCTTCCTTTCATCCATAATGGCAAAGGGGATGGGAGACGAGAGTTCTAATTAATTTAAAAATTCCAGAGAGCTATTTTTTTTATTCTAGTTGATCCAATGAACTCTGTGTTATTGCTTCCTTTGCTCTTTCTCCTAAAATCTAAGATCCATAAGTGAAGAGCAATGAATTACACAATAGAGACAAACTATCATTACTGTAAAAGGCATTGAAGCAGAGAATTAGCTTTTTTCCCTTCTGCAAAAGACACAATAGTAAATAAGAAACTTCTAACAACTCCATTATTAGGGA
Organism: Moschus berezovskii; assembly: GCF_049115385.1. Lineage (NCBI taxonomy): Eukaryota > Metazoa > Chordata > Mammalia > Artiodactyla > Moschidae > Moschus > Moschus berezovskii. The sequence goes on along the minus strand of NC_142488.1, from coordinate 46,429,759 downwards.
GTTGCTCAGTCTTGGTTGACTTTGACATTCATTCCAGCTTCTTGTTGGAAGGATTTCATTTCTGAATGAAAAATATGCTGCTTTTTACAGCTTATTACATCATAACCTAAACAGAATAAATCTGTATCAATTCAGATGTATGCATTATTTATGATTATTAATTCAGAACTGGTGAAAGAGTTCCTGAAGTTTTACTATTTTCAGAGTTATTATGCCATTAGCATATAAAAATTACTCAGTGTAAATTTTAATAAACACTACTTTCTTACTCTGATGGATTAATAAGAAGAATTTATAAAATCACAGAATTTACACTCAAATAATACTGTTACTGCAGTTTTTAAAACATCTGAAACCAGTTAACTGTAACTATTACCCTAATTTTGTTTATACCATTAACTGAGATTCAATTCCCTTTTCTTTAAAGAATCGAATCCAGTTAATATCCTAATTCTTGTATATTCAATAGAGCACTTAGAAGACATTTTTAAATACACAAAATCTAGATGTTCCAACATTTATCCATCTCAGCACTTATTTGAATTAAATATAAATGTTTGCTGCTGCTGCTGCTGCTAAGTCACTTCAGTCGTGTCCGACTCCATGTGACCCTATAGACGGCAGCCCACCAGGCTCCACCGTCCCTGGGATTCTCCAGGCAGGAACACTGGAGTGGGTTGCCATTTCCTTCTCCAATGCATGAAAGAGAAAATTGAAAGTGAAGTCGCTCAGTCGTGTCCGACTCTTCGCGACCCCATGGACTGCAGCCTACCAGGCTCCTCCGTCCATGGGATTTTCCAGGCAAGAGTACTGGAGTGGGGTGCCATCGCCTTCTCCAATAAATATTTAATAGCCAGTTAAAAAAAAAAAAACCTGCTTTTCCTAATCTCTGATAAGACTCTGGCTGATTGTCCATGGAGTAAACACTCTTCAAAATATATTTTTAGCATGACTACAATAACCAGGCTATAACAAATTTTGACTGGGGCTCTGAATTAAGGAAATTTTGTTTTATTGTAATTGAGACCCCAGTGATTCAGAATTTGTGATAATTCAGAAAGGGGCTGAGACTAAATCAACCTTAGTATTATTTAAGAATAGTGATAAACAAATAAATAGTGTAAACAAGATAGAGAAGATATGAAATTACTTAAAAGAAAAAGTGCTTCCAACCACTTTTAAATACTTTATGAATATCTCACAACATAATTCACTGATATGCTAGCTATAAACCACTCCCATCTATTTATTAAAGCAAAATTCCTAAGGGTAATACTTTATTTAACCTAGTTCTAGTTACTATGCGCACAAGTTACGCACAACTGCATAGCTGCAGTTCATAAAAATATTCTAAATTTCAAAACTTCAACCATTTTAGGACTATTCTTATTGCAAATTAAGAAAATTTTGAAACATAGAAAGTCTAATACTCATTTATTATACTCTTACTTCTTCCCTTATGGAACCACAGACATGTATACCAATATAGTAGCAATAATAATACAACCCATAACTAAATCTATTGATGATAAGCAAAGACAACCCAGATTATAATGATAGCCTTGAAAGTACACAGGAAAAGTAACAGAAAAGCCTGTTGAGCACATTTAGAGTTTAAACTCAATAACAATTAAATGAATTAGTATGTGATATATGCCTAGCCCTGCAAAGAGCAAACAGCAACTAATAAGTGATGAGACTAGTTTATATATGACTTGTGGAATCAAACTTATTACTTGTGTCACACCTGATTATGTCAACTAGTTTTCAGTTTGAAAGAAAAGTAAAAGTAGCTCCAAATGGATGATAAGAAATGTCACAAAATGTAAAAGGAATGCTTTGAATTTCTCAGTTGAAAGATACTGTATAAGCATAAAATCTAGCAATAAGACAGAATGGAAAAACAGAGAAGATGTAACTTTTTATTCTAAATAAAAAAAACATATCTATATGATTAAAATGTAATGTTTAGATTATAGAAATGCAATGAAGTACTTGGAATCATCATCTGAATGAAAGGATCTATAATTTTAATCTAGAAGTAGCTAACTTCTGACTTTTTCCTTCATACAATAAAGGAAATTATTTTTTAAATAAAAATACAGGTAATTCAAAAGTTGCCTGAGTTAGATACAGTGTTTTAAAATAACTTGGGCTAGTCTTCTTGGTGCTCCTTCTTATCAAATCATCCAGTTTCAAATGCAGTTTATCTGACATGGATCCAGCCTTTGAGACTATGACAAATAATCTTTCCTAAATAACTTTTTAAAAATATAAATGTATTTTGTAAAACTCACTTAAGAGCTAAAAATTTAGCTCATAATTGATAGTGAAAACAACCAATATCCACAATGGTTAGGAAAAGTGGAAATGAGGTACAGAAAGTGAACATAATAAGGAGACATAATTCAGGACTCTCAAAGGTTATGATGAGCGACTGAACTGAACTGAACTGAACTGAATACCACACAAAATAGTTTAATGAAGATTGCTAGAAAACATCCATTTTCCTCATTATTAATCATATCAAAATTCAATTTCATGTTTTCAGTTAACATTTACTGCATTTTAAAATTGCTACAAAAAGCTTATCTTTCAGTAACAAAGTTTCACCACCAAATTCATGAGGTATATTAAGAAAACAGGAATGACTTAATAACGTGGAATCTTTTGGGTACCAACAGTTCAAAGAGAGTTAACAATTCATAATATAAGATATGATACTAAAAGAATGATAACTACATGTGAGACCATTCCTGTGAATATTAGTTTACATCTTATACATGAAGATTTTCTTTTATTTCACTTGTAGGTACCATACTTTAAGAAGAAACTCGAATCTTCACTATTCTTCCTATACTGAATTGGCTGTGGGTATTTTTCACTTTGTGAAAAAGGTTATGTTCCAGAAAATATACTCCAAAATTAAATTGTTGGGTAAAAGCCATTTTCCCATAAACTTCCACAATAAAATATAGAGATGTACTCAGCTGGAAAATGTTTCAATCCATTGACATAATAAAGATCATACTTAAGAATATGATAGCACTTTTAAAACTACATATTTAAAGAAAATTATAACTTATGGATACACCATTGGAACTCAGTGCTCTACCTTCAGACTCAGTAGCAGAGTGATAAAAAATATCAAGACTTATCTATTATACAGTAACAAAACTAACAATTCCATACCTTATTTCACATACAGCTACCATTAATATTTAGCAATACAACTAAGATATGTACCTGCCTTAAACCACCATAGTACTTAGAACTTGGAATATGAAGTAATTCTAACTTTCTCAACAGTTTCTCTATCCTTTAGATTAACCAGTTTTCTTTCCAAAGATCTTCCCTTTTGATACCAGCATAAGCAGCTAAGAACAGAAATGTGCAATAATGCTTAGCAAAGGAGACCCCAATGCCTTCTGAAAACATTTTGCTATCTACTAACTTCTTTATTTCCCACCATGATCAGTATTCATTGACTGTCCGTGTGGGCCATTCTGTTCTCTAATAACTATTTAGAAGTCATAAACTATTGTTTATTTAACTAACAGCTGACATCCTAAGCAGAGGATCCTCAAAATAATTATATTTGTTGAAATTATTAGATACTTTAAATTAGGGTTTATCAGTAATAACTATAATCAGAGAAAGCTATTGCTGGCAGCCAAAAGATACCAAATGAAAGATATATGATGTTATATAGAAGCCCCTTGGAAGGCAAGCTATGACAAATATAGACAGCATATTAAAAAGCAGAGATATCACTTTGCTGACACAGGTCCGTATAGTCAAAGCTATGGCTTTTCCAGTAGTCAAGTATAGATGTCAGAGTTGGACCATGAAGAAGGCTGAGCACCAAAAAATTGATGCTTTTGAACTGCAGTGCTGGAGAAGACTCTTGAGAGTCCCTCGGACTGCAAGGAGATCAAACCAGCCAATCCTAAAGGAAACCAACCCTAAATATTCATTGGAAGGACTGAGCTGAAGCTGAAGCTCCAATACTTTGGCCACCTGATGCGAAGAGCTGACTCATTGGAAGAGACCCTGATGCTGGGAAAGATTGAAGGCAAAAGGAGGAGGAGGCGGCAGAGAATGAGATTGTTAGACAGCATCACAGGCTCAATGGACATGAATTTGAGCAAACCTGAGAGATAGTGGAGGACAGAGGAGCCTGGCATGCTATAGTCCACATGGTCACAAAGAACTGAACACCAACAGCATAGAAGCCTCAAAAAATGTCAAGTTTGGGTATAATTTTCCTTAGAGCAAATCTGTGAATTAACTCAAAAATCCTTCATATTTGGAATTCTAATATTCAAGTTTCTGTTTGTGGGGTGCATACTTCTTTCTTGATGTAACAATTACACTATATTATCTTGTTTTATGCACACACACACACACACACACACCTATAGACATCAACTTACAATGGTTGACAAAAACCCAGAACACTAGTCATGTAACTGATTCTCAACACAGCAGACAGTTGTTAGAAAAACACTATAAGTGTTGCAGAGGTTTGTATTTGAATTTTAAACACTGATGTTAGTCACTGATTGGCACTTCCCTGGTGTCTCAGATGGTAAATAAAAAAAAAAATCTGCCTGCAATGCAGGAGACACAGATTCGAGTCCTGGGTTGGGAAGATCCCCTGGAGAAGGAAATGGCAACCCACCCCAGTATTCTTGCTGGGAAAATCCCATGGACAGGGGTGCATTTCAGGCTACAGTTCACGAGGTCGCAAAGAGTCAGCCACGACTGAACAACTAACACACACTAGTCACTGATTATTAATGACATTATTTTAAAACTTTGACAGACGTCAATTTACAGGACTCTGACATATTCCCCTTGTTTTTAGAAAACAGTGGAAATAGTAGTGTTAATGAGCTGTACTAAAAGCTATCATATGTTTTAATGGACCAAAATTTATGTTGTTTATAGAATTTCCCCCAATTTACTTTATTACTAATCTGAAGTTGACTAATCATATCAATCTTGTACAAAACACTTATATTTTAACAGTCTTAGGAGACAGTAAAAAGTTTGCCCCATGAAATAGGATTATGTTAAGTCTGACTTCTATAGTGTGTACATTTGTAAAAGTATTGACATTTAATTTAATAAAGGTATGTAATTTGACATAAAACTATGCTCACTACATGTATTTAATTGCCACTGACAATCCCCTTCTCCACCTTTAAGATTTATCCAGGAGAATAATTTTCACAAAGATTTGAAAATCAAGTGTCTTAGCTCAAGCTATGCTGAACTCCTCCCCTTCCAACAGTCTATACTTCTAATAAAACAAATCAAAACTTTCTCTATAATGTCTTCTCAGACAAACACTGGTCTCCAAAGATCTCTTCTTACTCTTAATCCTTTTAGTTATTATTCTGTACTATTATATGCTCCATTTGTTGACCATGATATCTCATGTATGTATTTTTTTTCTCCAATGGGTAAGCAATTTATCTCCCAGAACCTGTTTCTGTTCTGTTCTCCACAGTACCTAGTATTAATGGGCACTCATAGAAAAGAAAAACTTGTTAAAAGTCAATTTTAAAAAACCTCATTCTAGAGTTCACTGGTCAAAAGCCTGGCAAAATGAACTATTACTATTATCTTATAAAGTGGCTATGACAACATAGACTCTCTTGAGTATGTGGTGCCTTCATAGACATACTCATTACAATAGAATTTTAAGTTAGATTCAAATTACTGACTGTTTATAACAGTAGGTGACGATGAACAGCAAGTATTCACGTGGTACATTATTGTTTCAAATAATTCATCGAGAGTTTTTCCAAAACAAAAATATTTCTAACTTCGGCATCTATTAATAGCACTAAGAAGCACATCAGTTTGCCAATTCATGCATAAAACAAACAATACTAGCTGAGGTCCAAGATTATTTTGCAGTCATACTCAGAATTACATCCTGCTTTAACCCCTACCCAAGAGAACTTCAAACAACATAAAAGCTTCCAAAGAAAAGCATTTTTCCCAAAACTATTGGAGATGTCAGTCTTGACTGATTCACTATAGTTACCTAATCACAAATGACATCTATATCCTTTTAAAACATCTTTTATCTTAAAAGCTTTTACCCAAAACTAAATTTAGCATTTTTATTATAGTGCTTCTTTTTCAAATAAAAGAAACATGAAATGGCTTAAAAATCAGCAGGGAGGGAAGAGAGCCAAATAAAGGAAGGAATCCATCTTTCATTCTCTGCACACAGAAGTACCTTATAATAAAAATTACTAGTTAATCTAAATTCGGTCTGCTTTTGAAAGGGGTCAACTGAGAACTGTAATTTTTTTCAACCATTTGCTCTTAAAGAAACAACTTCGCTGCTCAAAGATAATATTGATTTTTTTTAAGTACCTACAACTTTAGATCCTCATCTAATCACTCTGTCCAAAATATCACTTCAGGTTCCTCATATCAATGTTTTTTGGAGTAACAATTCTCAACCACAGGCTACCTCAAGAAGAACAGATATATCATAATACAACCTCACTTCTATTAGGGACATTTTAGGTTTCTTCATCATACTTATTTTTATATAAATACATCATTCTGGATAAAGAGTAGTTAGTTTGTAAAGTTCGTTTGCCCTGTTATCAGTCACTCTTCGCCTCTTTTTTTCAAGTTTGATGCCACTCTGGAAGTCAAGTGGAATGTGTTTGCTAGTTTATTTTATTAGTATTATTTAATATAAATACTGTCTTCCTACCTTGTACACATCAGAAGCCAGAAGCCAGGCACAAGGCTTTTAAAGGTTCTCACCTCAAAAGTAGCAAGAAAACTGAAAAGTAAGGGGCCATGCCAGCTGCCTGTTCAAGCCTTGAGGCATGGAGCCACAGCAGCCTGAGAATTGGCTCTAGAGAACCCTGAGGTTAGACAGCCTCCTGAGAGCAAGAGCGAGGGAAAGGGGCAAGCATAGCACTGGAAACGTCTGTCCCCGAATTAGAGACCAGGATGCATGATTGTACGTAGATTTATCAGCATCCACGGCATCTAAGAAGCAAAGCCAGGCCTTAAGCACCGACCTCTCGTTCCTGGACGCCCGGGTTTAGACCAGAAAGTGATGCTTTTTAGAAGGAAAACTACCTCGAAGGGAATAGGTAACCGCGAGCAGATATATAGCAGAGGCATCAGAAGCGTCTGCAGGAGAAAGCAGCGCTTCAGTCTCTTCCCGGGGCCCCGGAGGCCAGAAAGGCGCCCCAGCACCGGGCGAGTGCGGTGCCACTACTCACCCCTACTCTCCTACGGTCCCCGTCGTCGCCCAGCTCGACACAGCCCCTGCAGGGGGAGCCCCTCCCCCGCCCGCCGCCAGGGGTGGGCTCAGCGGGCTAGAGGAGGCGGCAGCGCAGGTGTCCGTGAGCCGGGGCAAGAGACGTGCCCCAAGAGGAACTGGGTTCAAGGGAGGCAGCCTGGTGCCTTGCGCTCCCCGGTGCTGACAACTTCACCACCATCGACGTGGAGGGGTGAGGGGAGGCAAGGGGGGGAGGCCCTCGCGCAGCGGCCCGGACCCCTCCGCGGTACTAGGCCCGAGCTCGGGCGGGACCGCTGCCCCGCGCCCCCTCAGGGACGCGATCCCCAGGCCTGATTCCCGTCCCTCAGCCCTGGCGGCCACAGAGCAGCAGCGGCTCCCTCTCGGGGCCGCGGTCGCAGCGGCATCCTCGTGCTCCTCCTTCTCTGGCGCTGCTGCCTACACACACAGCCGCTGCACCCCGAAGGCTGTCGCCTAGCAACCGCGCGCATGCGCCCCGCCTCCGCCATCAACCGCCGTCACTGCTGGCGCAGCTTTCGGAGCTCACTCTGCGACCTAGAAAAGTACGCAAAAGCATGTTTCCCAGGCCCCAGATAGAGCGATGTCAAGGCAGGGGTGGGAAAAGTAAATGGCATCCTACTCCAGTATTCTTGCCTAGAGAATCCCGTGGCCAGAGGAGCCTGCGGAGCTGCTGTCCATGGGGTCGCACCGAGTCGGGCACAACTGAAGCGACTTAGCGTGCATGGATGCACTGGAGAAGTAAATGGCAACCCACTCCAGTATTCTTGCCTGAAGTATCCCAGGGACAGAGAAGCCTGGTGGGCTGCCGTCTATAGAGTCGCACAGAGTCCGACAAGACTGAAGCGACTTAGCAGCAGCAGCAGCAGCAAGGTAGGGGTAAAGTAGGGAGAGGTGCAGAATGCTCTGCAAATCTGAAGAGTCTGGAGGATCTAGGTTATGACCGTCTCCTGGCACCTCCACAGGCACATTGATGGTTGATACTGACAGTCCTGAGAATCTCCTAACTTATTCTTCAGAAGAGCTTCTTGCAATCCGGAGGAATTTTCTAAATAGCTTCTCTGACTATGTCACTCATCTGCATAACTCCAATGATTAACGGACAGTCTGCTGAATAGGCCCTAATTGTTCTTGACTACTGTATTAGCATCCTCTCTGGTCTCCCTGCCTTTAGACTTGTCTTTCTGAAATCCGTTCTCATATTTCTACCAGATTGATTTTTGTAAAACAGAAATCTACTCTCACTTCCCTCTGGTTTAGAGAATGAATGGGCTTTGAAATTAGAGCCAGTATTTAAATTATGCCTCACCCACTGAGTATATACTTTCTTGAGCTATGGTGCTTAACTTCTTTGAATATGTTTCCTCATGGAGATAATTATAGCACCTATAGACTAGTTTTTAAGATTAAATGAGAGAGTACATATAAGGTACTTAATATACAGTACTATTGCCTAGAAAATCCCATGGATGGAGGAGCCTGGTGGGCTGCAGTCCGTGGGGTCGCTAAGGGTTGGACACGACTGAGCGACTTCCCTTTACTTTTCACCTTCACACATTGGAGAAGGAAATGGCAACCCACTCCAGTGTTCTTGCCTGGAGAATCCCAGGGATGGGGGAGCCTGGTGGACTTCCGTCTATGGGGTCACACAGAGTCAGACACGACTGAAGTGACTTAGCAGCAGCAGCAGCATACATAACTTATTCTGGCACAGCGTAAGCATTCAGTAAAAATTAGAGCTACTTTTCAGTAGGTCTTGTTGCCTATGATAAAATACAAACTCCCTAACTTAGCATTCAAAGTCTTCTATGATCTTGCCTCTATTTTTCTAGCCCCAGCTACTTTCAATCCCTCCTGGGCACCCAGCAATAGACAAGTACTTTTTGAGATATACCTGGATCAATGAAGTACTTGGATATATTTCCTCAAGGTTCATTTGAGGAAGAATTCTGTGTAAACTCTCCAGTTAGTGAACATGTATCAGTGGGCCTTCCCAAATCACACATGTTAATTTACACTGAGAATTGATATGTGGGTAGTGACTATTTACAAAAATTGTATGTTTTTCTGTGGGCTTATTTACTTGATCTTTTTGATATTAGGCTTAGAGATTCTATAAGGAAAGTGTAATGAAAAAATGTCACCAATTTTGAACTTAATACAATACATAAACATATTTACCAACAAGCTGTGCCCTTCTGGGTGTTTAATAAAAGTTTTAAACATTTTAGGAAGTGTAAAAAAAGGGTGGGTGGGGGCTTCCCTGATGGCTTATTGGTAAAGAATCCTTCTGCAATGCCAGAGTTGCAGGAGAGGCAAGTTCGATCCCTGGGTCTGGAAGATCCCCTGAAGGCGGGCATGGCAACCTCCAATATTTTTGCCTGGAGAATCCCATGAACAGAGGACTGGTGGACTACAGTCCATAGAATCAGACATGACTGAAGTGACTTAGCACACACCATGCCTGTACAAGTGTAAGAAGTTTGAGAAACACCAGAATTGCTAATGAAACATTAGTGTAATCTCAAATGGAATATAAAACTAAAGTGAAACTTTATGGGAACCAGATAGCCAGAAAATATTGAAGAAATAGAAGAACAATTGGAAAGGTGCAAAAGGATGAATCACTCTGAGACTAATTAAATGGAAGTACTAGATGGGAATAATCAATAAACAACCAACAGAGAAGATCATAACATAGAGAATATTTATTACAACTGTGAATATGGCAGTGGGCTTGGATGGAGTTCTCTCACAGATCATACCTTTCCTTTTGTATGATACAGAAATGCCCTTCAGTTTCAAAAGAAGACAACTGTTTAGCATTCAGCCTTTTGCAAGGTCCATCAACAGCTCACTGGAGTAGACTTCTAAGAGAACTTGCTTGGATCTTCTAAAATCTGTATTTAGTTACATAAAATCTTTATTCCCTATTTACTTATTGAACTCATAACATTCTGTTGCACACATTTATTATGCTTACAGTGAAACAGAGGAATAAATAATCACCTTTAATTCTCCCATATACTTCTAGATATAGAATTGTGTCACTAGTTCATTTACACTCTTTCAACACGTTGCCTGGAGTTTCAATATAAAATCTGAGATCCTTTGCATACACCAGTGTATCTGCCTCTATTATGGTGGTGAAGTAAAAACTCCTATCAACAAAGAGAGATTTATCCACATCAATATGGAAAAAAGTAAAACATTTATTATTGAGTGCAACACAGTACATGCATAAGGATAAACCTTAAGAGACTGCAAAGTCAGGATAAAGTTCCACACAAATTATAATAAAGCAAATACAAAGTTTACTTGGAAATTGAGGCAGTTATTTGTTTAGTTAATTTGCTTCCTCCAAAAGAATAATAAAACTTCCATTATCTCCACAAAAGACACCTTGAATCTTTCAGAAAGGCAAATGGTTACATCTAAAGATGTACTCCCATGCAAACTCTGTATTTACATTTCCAAAGGGAATATGGCTCAAGACCTTGGAAACATGCCTACATTATAAAACTGGAGACAGACATTTTAGTTCTGGAAAGGAACATTCCAAAAGTTAGATAGAAGATTCAGGTTCATTATGTCTCCTCAAAAGACAATCTAAGAAGTGAAGGGAAGGAAAATAATATCTTTTTCCCTTAGTTCAGTTCAGTTCAGTTCAGTCGCTCAGTCGTGTCTGACTCCCTGCGACCCCATGAACCACAGCACGACAGGCCTCCCTGTCCAACACCAAATCCCGGAGTTCACTCAAACTCATGTCCATAGAGTCAGTGATGCCATCCAGCCATCTCATTCTCTGTCGTCCCCTTCTCCTCCAGCCCCCAATCCTTCCCAGCATCAGAGTCTTTTCCAGTGAGTCAGTTCGTCGCATGAGGTGGCCAAAGTATTGGAGTTTCAGCTTTAGCATCAGTCCTTCCAATGAACACCCAGGATTGATCTCCTTTAGAATGGACTGGTTGGATCTCCTTGCAGTCCAAGGGACTCTCAAGAGTCTTCTCCAACACCACAGTTCAAAAGCATCAATTCTTTGGCGATCAGCTTTCTTCACAGTCCAACTCTCACATCCATACATGACCACGGGAAAAACCATAGCCTTGACTAGACGGACCTTTGCTGGCAAAGTAATGTCTCTGCTTTTTAATATACTATCTAGGTTGGTCATAACTTTCCTTCCAAGGAGTAAGAGTCTTTTAATTTCATGGCTGCAATCAGCATCCACAGTGATTTTAGAGCCCCAAAATATAAAGTCTGACACTGTTTCCACTGTTTCCCCATCTATTTCCCATGAAGTGATGGGACCAGATGCCATGATCTTTGTTTTCTGAATGTTGAGCTTCAAGCCAACCTTTTCACTCTCCTCTTTCACTTTCATCAAGAAGCTTTTGAGTTCCTCTTCACTTTCTGCCATAAGGGTGGTTTCATCTGCATATCTGAGGTTACTGATATTTCTCCCAGCAATCTTGATTCCAGCTTGCGCTTCTTCCAGCCCAGTGTTCCTCATGATGTACTCTGCATATAATTTAAATAAGCAAGGTGACAATATACAGCCTTGGCGTACTCCTTTTCCTATTTGGAACCAGTCTGTTGTTCCATGACCAGTTCTAACTGTTGCTTCCTGACCTGCATACAGGTTTCTCAAGAGGCAGGTCAGGTGGTCCGGTATTCCCATCTCTTTAAGAATTTTCCACAGTTTATTGTGATCCACACAGTCAAAGGCTTTGGCATAGTCAATGAAGCAGAAATAGATATTTTTCTGGAACTCTCTTGCTTTTTCCATGACCCAGCAGATGTTGGCAGTTTGATCTCTGGTGCTTCTGCCTTTTCTAAAACCTGCTTGAACACCTGGGAGTTCACGGTTCACATAATTGCTGAAGCCTGGCTTGGAGAATTTTGAGCATGACTTTACCAGCGTGTGAGATGAGTGCAATTGTGTGGTAGTTTGAGCATTCTTTGGAATTGCCTTTCTTTGGGACTGGAATGAAGACTGACCTTTTGCAGTCCTGTGGCCACTGCTGAGTTTTCCAAATTTGCTGGCATATTGAGTGCAGCACTTTCACAGCATCATCTTTCAAGATTTGAAATAGCTCAACTGGAATTTCATCACCTCCATTAGCTTTGTTTGTAGAGATGCTTTCTAAGGCCCAATTGACTTCACATTCCAAGATGTCTGGCTCTAGGTCAGTGATCACGTTATAGTGATTATCTTGTTCGTGAAGATTTTTTTTTGTACAGTTCTTCTGTGTATTCTTTTCCTTTACTCACCTTTATTTACCTTTCCAATTCAATGAGTTCCTCAAAAACAGAACTCCATGTTGGTACAGTAGATGGCACCTAGAAGACTATGGAGAAATTTTTCTTAAATGAAAAAGTCACAAAAGAGATAGCATTGTTGTGGGTGTTGATGAATCAGTAAGAGTTTTCCAGAAGGGGATAAAAATAGTCCATGCAAAGTAAAAAGTATATTCAAAGGCCCAGAGAATGTGAAAGTGTACGGTATGTTCAGTTTGATTTACACATACTATGTATCTATATTTAGGAGATGAGCACCATAAGGCTGTAATGGACTTGAGTATAGAGAACTAAGTTGGAGACAGATTGTGAAATGCCTTTAATGCCATGTCAAATAATTTAGAAAAGGTCTATATCTGATGGTTAAAATAGGGTAATGTTCTAATACTTGTTAAGGGGTCTGGCATATATATTAGATAGTACTGAAGTCCCAAAGAGCTTATAATCTAAGGGATACAACAAGGCAAAGCAGCAATTAGCATAAATGAAATACCATAAGTTGACAGAAGTATTTAAGGGGAATAGATTTGGAATAGAATTTGGATAAAGTTCCTGAGAAAGTGCCTTGGAGATTCCATCTTGACCTATAACATAAGGTGTCTCCTTTATTGGAACTCCAAATACTTGAACCCTGTGTATCCCACCTCTGTTCTGTTTCCATTTCAGCTTTTCTGAAGAAAATCACTCTGACCTTTTAGGGTAAATTGATATTGCACAGACTAGGTTTTTTTTTCTCAGTACTTGTCACCACTTGGCAATTCTTTAACTTTTTCTTGGGCAGTCCCCCTCCAATTTTCCTCAGCTGTCATTCTAAACCCTAAACATTCTCCACTGTAACTGACATATTTCACTCACCCATCAAACCCACCACCCAACTTATTACTTCATCACCTACATTCCTTACAAAAATGGAAGCTATTAGGTGTTTTTCTCACCTACAACCTGCATCTGCTCCCATATTGTACTTCAGTTCCTTCAGCTTCGCATAGACTGTGTAAAACTACATCTTCCAACTGAGCTCCAGAATCTTGTCTCACCCAGCTCCTCAGAGACCTTGTTTATCACTATTTCTGTCTTTGTTATCTTAGATCTCTCCCTCTCTGACATTCTCCTCAACCTATAAACATAGTCAAGATTCTTCCGTTCTTAAAAGAAACACTTTTCCTTTATCCTGGAGCTTCCTCTCATTTCCTTGAAATGTCTCCTTTATCTTATTACCTTTCCTTATGACACAGAGGTCTCAAAGGTGGTCATCTATATTTACTGTCTCTATTCCTTCACTTCCTATTCACCTTTAAACCATTAATTTCACCTTTACGTCTCTACTGAAACCTCTTTTTATAAGTATAGCAATTACCCATAAGTTTCTCTGTGCCATGGACACTTTCTTTTGGACCTCACCACTACATCGATAGTGTTGACTATTTTGATTTGCTTGAAATTATCTATTCAATTGACTTCCAAACACACACTCTGTTCTTTCCCTTCCTCTTAGCTTTCTCACTTTTGTAATCTTCATGGATTTTTCTTTTTCTACCTATCTCTTAAATGTTTATGTTCTTATATGGTTATGTCCATGGCCTATTTCTTTTGTTCTACTCTCCACATTCTATTACTTATACATGGATGACTTTCAAATCTGTAATGTTATTTCAGATCTCCCTCCTGATCTCTCTACTAGACATTATCACCTGGATGACCCCCAAACAATTCATTTTGTCTAATTGAATTCATCATCTTCCCATGCTAAATATTCTTCTTCCTTGTTAAGGGAGATTCCCCAAAAAAAAACTCACCACAGAGAGACCCTGTTATTACAACATAATAATTCTATCTTCCTGCAGAAACAAATGAAATGACTAGATTATGGCCATTTTATGTGAGCTATGTCAAGAATCCATTTTCTTGAAAATTGATTGCATATATGTACCAAGAAATAATAAGTTGTGTCATTCAAAAAGAAATTCTATGAGGCCAGGGATTTTTGTCTGTTTTCTTCACTACTGTATCTCCAGTGCTTAGAATAGTACCTGGGACATAGTAAGACCACAATAAATAAAGGAATGCACATATCCTCTGCTTAAAGAACTTTCATTTAGGAATTCTGCTAGACTGTAGCAGAATACATATGTCCATAGATTATGAATGAATGAATTTTTTTGTATCTGAAATAAGATGAAAGGAAATTACAGCTGCATTTCACCCAGATTTCTGCCCAGTGGGCAGAAAGGATCAGGGAGGATAAAAACATTCATCTATTACCTGGAACAACCAATTGGCAATTCCTTCTTCCAGGAGCTCAGATATCTGTTATTGACAAAACTCCTCTGAGGTTTGCCTCCAGTTCCAGAGTGAACAATGCCAGCTCACCTCCAAGAAGATTGGAAGGATTGTGGGCCTTGTCTAGATCTTGTTTGGCATTATATTCAATGGTGAATAAAGAACATGTGAAACCCTTTGCCTTGTCTTCTTAGTCAGAAACCTAGAAGTTAGACTCTCTCCTTTACCTCCCTACTCCCACCACATATAATTAATAAATCCTGTCAGTTCTATCCCCTAAATATCTCTCATATTCATCTCTCCTTTATACTTGCACTGCCACAAGTTTTGCCTTAGTTTAGGCCCTGACCTCTTTTTAGGACTATTTCAACAACTTTCTAATTGGGCTCCTTGCCTTCTCCAAACCATCTTCCTCACTGCTTCTTGAATGAGTTATCTAAAATGCAAAGCTTACAAAATTCTTCCTTGCTTAAAATGTTGCAAACCTATCCCTAGTGCTTATTGAATACACTCCAAGCTACATAACTCTTTATAATCTATCTCTTCTCCAGCCTTATTTCCTACTATTCTATGCATTCCATTCCATGCACAGGAATACACTACTTGCAATTCTCCTTTAATAAACATCCTCCTTCTTCTGGGAGCTTCTCTTCCCACCAGTTTATCTTAGTGTTACTATAGAGTTTCAGACTATGTGACCCCTTAACCACAGTTGACCAATCAAGATCTGTCATATTCCTTCCTCAGAAAATTGAAATCAAGCCTAAGAGATGTCTGCCCACTCTGTCTGCTTTATTATGCTGAGTAGTATATACTCCAGAGCTGTTGGCAGCAGCAATTTTTATGCCGTATGGTCTGTGAAAAAGAAAAACCTGGTCTGCTATGATAGATGGAAAAGATACACAGAGAGATTCAGAGATGAGAAAGGGGAGAATTTAGATAGCAGTTGAGTCCCTGGACTCCAGCTTACTCCTTTAAGCCCACCTGCCTTATTGTTCTTGGGTTTCCTATGACACTCTATCTTCATGTTAAATTGTTTTTGTTGCTCAAGATAGTTAGAATTTAATTTCTCTTCCTTGCAAAAAATAATATTCTATCATGCTGCTGCTGCTAAGTCGCTTCAGTAGTGTCTGACTCTGTGTGACCCCATAGACGGCAGCCCACCAGGCTCCGCCATCCCTGGGATTCTCCAGGCAAGAACATTGAAGTGGGTTGCCATTTCTTTCTCCAATGCATGCATGCATGCTAAGTCGCTTCAGTCGTGTCCGACTCTGTGCGACCCTATGGACAACTGCCCACCAGGCTCCTCCGTCCACAGGATTCTCTAGGCAAGAATTGCCGGGAGCCAGCGAGGGAAATCCTACCCATGGCAAAGGTCAATTGGGGGAAGAGGCCTGATGGGAAAAGGCTAATCAGGACTCGAGGAACACCCTGGACTTACCCGAGCATCTACCCCAAAGAAAACCGGAGTCTGACTGTCTTACTATCTTACGTCTCTTACCAAGTCCTCTAATTCTTACGGGGGCTTCCCCCCAACCACCTTTTTCTGAAAACATTAATTCAGAGCTGTAGTTAAAAAGTTCTCCTCGGCTTAATAGGAGTGTTCCAATCCAAGCCCCTCTGGTAGCTTTCTAACTTGCCTGAGAAGTTTGTCCGGGCTCTTGCAATTACGAATGTGACTATTTACAGCCTCCCAGCCATGCAAGGACAGAAAGCCTAATATTCTAAAATACAGGAATTTGTTGAAGAAGTTAAAATCATTAGAATAGTACTAAAAACCATTTCATTGTTGAATCAATGCTTGCTACAAAGTTTCCATATTTTCTATCTATTGTATCCTTGGAGATATATTAATCACATATAGAGAAAATAAGTAGTATCCTTTGATTTAACCACATCAGATCTTAAGTTAATAAATTCCTTTCTTGTAGCTCACTATACCCTTGCCTTATAGGAATGTAACCTTGTTATGTGTCTTTGGAGAATAGCGCCTGACTTTAGGAAAATCACCTTGAAAGAATATAAGCCTTTTTCTAGCTAACTAACCTTGTTAGGAGAGAGGGCCATAAACTGTTAGCAGGCCACCTGGCCAGAAGATGATGTAAACCACCTAAAACTTTTGTATATCACGAGACATACAAAAATAAGCCCTGATCCTGATAAGGGTCAAGACTGCTGACCCCGTGTGATTTTGGCGTGACTCTATACCTCCCTTTTTCTATTTTTTATGTGCACAACTTAGGGTATAAAAGTAGCACTGGAAATTAAAGTTTTGGGCCTTGCTCACTGAAGCTTGGTCTCCCCATGTCGTTCTTTCTCTTTTTCCATCCTTTTCTCTATTCTCCTTTTTCTGGTTGAGATCCTTGGAGCGCTGGGCCCTCTACGTTTACTTATCTGCCTGGGCTTCTAAGACCCACTCGAGGGGGTGCCCTGGTGGGGTGCCTCCAGTGATTCGAGAGGGCGCCTGCTGCCTACGTAAACAGAGCAAACCCCGTGCTGGGGTTTTATTGGTTTCCTACGTAAACCAAGGAATTATCAGCCCCTGTCTCTCTCTCTCTCTCTCTCTCTCTCTCTCTCTCTCTCTTACTGACGCTGATGCCATTCATCCCGAGGACACCCTGGGTCCATATCGAGGCAGGTCCCCGATAAAGAATACTGGAGTGGGTTGCCATTTCCTTCTCCACTCTATCATATCAAGCTATTTAAGATTCCTATGTCTTTGATTATTCTTTTTCCCTTTAACTAAAAAAGTGTTGCTCTTCTCATGACTATTTTATCTGATTAATTCCTAATTTAGTAGAGAAGGTAGCACTCAGACCCTTCACTTGTACTGGAAAGATACCTACCTTTCTACCCTGGCTTTTCTTCATTCCTCCCTAAGGAAAAGGAATACTGATAAGTCAGACTGCATGACCATGATTAGGTCAGACTTAGAAGTAGATTGTATAATTATCTACAAATAAGTCCCATGGCTATGTATGGCCCTTCCTTTTCTGTTCCTCCACTGTCTCTGTTGTAGGTATTGTTAGAAAGCCAGAGCCTACATTCCAGAAATCTGTCTGTCCTTCTCTCTCTCTCTCCTCCTAATAATATTGGCATTAATTCAGATTCCTGTGCCTCGTGACTACCCAGAGAACACTAACATTTGGATTTGAGATTAGGAACAGGAGTGTCATTAGAGAACCTCACTTAGGTTTTAAGTGAGCCACACTTCAACCACATTTTTCCATCATGTCTACAGGGAAAACTTTGTGAAGTCCCTTATATTTAGTCATCGCAGTTGTAGTTGGTATTAGAAGAAAAAGAGAGTCTATCCTGAAGTAGGAGATCCTTTGTGGAATGTAGATTGAAGAGACAGCTGCACTGCTGCCGAAGCTAGATTAGAAAGCAGAGTTCCACACAGAGAAAGGAAAGCTCTCCTTATGACCAGCCAGGAAAGGACTCTTTAGATAGGATTTTGGTGCACATGTTTTTAGTCATTGACTAGAGGGACAGTATCTTGCTCTCTTCCTTCCCACCCCCTTGTCTCTCACTTGGAATTGAGCAGTGGATTAGTTCCCCAAGAGAGGTTACATCCTGCTATGGCAAGGAAATTTGGACGGTAGAAGAAAAATTTTGTTTCTGTTTAGGTAACCAAAGTGTTATTGTTGTTGTTTAGTCACTTAGTCATGTCCAACTGTTTTGCAACCCCATAGACTGTAGCCCAACAGGCTCCTCTGTCCATGGAATTCTCCAGTCAAGAATACTGGAGTGGGTTGCCATTTGCTTCTCCTGGGTAGCTTCCCTACCCAGGGATCAAACCTGCATCTCCTGCATTGGCAGGTGGGTTCTTTGCCACTGCAACACCAGGAAAACCCAAAAGGCCTAGTTAACCGAAGTGTGGAGAATTTGAATACTGAGGGAAAACAATACTTCCATAGGTCCATATTTGATAAGTGCCAATAGTCGCAGCAAAGAGCCAATAAATATTTGAGAGGCTTTTAGAAAATAAATAAGGAAGTTGACTTGATCTTTTGACAGGCAGTTTCTCAATTGAATTTTTTCAATTATTGGAACATTGTTTTACAATTTTGTGCTGGTTTTTGCTGTTGTTGTTGTTCAGTCACCCAGTCATGTCTGACTCTTTGCAACCCCATGAACTGCAGTATGCCAGGCCTCGCTGTCCCTCACATTCTCCTGTCTCTTGTCCGTTGAATCAGTGATACCATCCAGCCATCTCATCCTTTGACTGGTTTCTGCCATACAACGATGCAAATCAGTCAAAATAATATACCCCTTGCCAGTTTAGCCTCCTTCCCCTGTCCCCATCGCACCCTTCTATGTCATCACAGAGCACCAGACTGGGTTTTCTGTGTTATTTAGCAACTTTCCACTATTTTTGGGTTTCCCTTGTGGATCAGAGAATCCTTGTGGTAGAGAATCCACCTGCAATGCAGGAGACCTAGGTTCGATCCCTGGGTTGGGAAGATCCCCTGGAGAAGGGAAAGGTTGCCCACTCCAGTATTCTGGCCTGAAGGATTCCATGGACTGTATGTCAATGGGATCGCAAAGAGTCGGGCACGACTGAGTGATTTTCACTTTCACTAACTATCTTATTACATGATAGTGTGTGTGTGTGTGTGTGTGTAGACATGTTACTTTCTCAATTCATCCCACCCTCACCTCTCCGTGCTGTGTCCAAAAGTCTGCTCTCTCCTATATTCATTGGTACCATTTTTCTAGTTTCCATATATATGCATTAATGTATGATACTTATTTTTCTCTTTATGACTTACTTCACGTTGTATAACAGGCTCTAGGTTCATTCACCTCACTACAACTGACTCAAATTCATTCTTTTTATGGGTAATGTTCCATTGTATAAATGTACCACAACTTCTTTATCCATTCATCTGTTGATGGACATCTAGGTTGCTTCCATGTCTTGGCTATCATAAATAGTGCTGCAATGAACATTGTGTTACACGTATCTTTTAGAACAGTCATTTTCTCAGCATATATGCCCAGAAATGGGATAGCTGGGTCATATGGAAGATTTATTCCAAGTTTTTAAAGGAATTTCCATACTGTTTTCCATAATAGCTGTGTCAGTTTACCTTCCTACCAACAGTGCAGGAGGGTTCCATTTTCTCCACATCCTCTCCAGCATTTATTATTTGTAGGTTTTTGATGATGACCATTCTGACTGGTTTGAGGTGATACCTCATTGTAGTTTTTATTTGCTTTTCTCTAATAATGAGCAATGTTGTGCATCTTCTAATGTGTTTATTGGCCATCTGTCTTCTTTGGAGAATTGTCTGTATAGGTCTTCTGCCCATTTTTTTTATTGTGTTGTTTGTTTTTCTGATATTAAGCTATATGAACTGCTTATATATTTTGGAGATTTAATCATTTTGAGTTATGTCATTTGCAAATATTTTCTCTCATTCTGAGGGATGTCTTTTCATATTGTTTATAGTTTCATTTGCTGTGAAAAGCTTTTATGTTTAATTATATCCCATTTATTTATTTTTGTTTTTATTTTCATTAATCTAGGAGGTGGATCAGGAAGAGTCTTGCTGTGATTTATGTCAGAGTGTACTGCCTATGTTTTCCTCTAAGAGTTTTATAGCATCTGGCCTTACATTTAAGTTTTTAATCCATTTTTAGTTTATTTTTGTGTTTGGTGTTAGGAAGTGTTCGAATTTAGTTATTTTACATGTAGCTGTCCAGTTTTATCAGCACCATTTACTGAAGAAGCTGTCTTTACTCCACTGTATATTCTTGCCTCTTTTGTCAAAGATAACTTGCCCATAGGTGTGTGGGTTTATCTCTGAGTTTTCTACTTTGTTACATTGATCTATATTTCTGCTATTGTGTCAGTACCATACTGTCTTGATAACTGTAGCTTTGTGGTATAATCTGAAGTCAGAAAGATTGATTCCTCCAACTCCATTTTTCTTTCTCAAGATTGCTTTGGCTATTCAGGGTATTTTGTGTTTCCATAAAGATTGTGAATTTTTTTTTTGCTGTAGTGAAAAGTGCCACTGGTAATTTTATAGGTATTGCATTGAATCTATAGATTGCTTCAGGTACTGTAGCCATTTTCACAATACTGATTTTTCCAATCCAATAACAGTGTTTATCTCTCCATCTGTTTGTGTAATCTTTGATTTCTTTCATCAGTGTATACAGTTTTCTGCATACAGGTTTTTTGTCTCTTTAGGTAGGTTTATTATTAGGTAGTTTATTCTTTTTGTTGCAATAGTGAATGGGATTGTTTTCTTAATTTCTATTTCTGATTTTTTATTGTTACAGTATAGGAATGCAAGGGATTTCTTTGTATTACTTTTATATCCCATGAGTTTACTAAATTTATTGATTAGTTCTAATAGTTTTTTGGTGGTGTTTTTAGGGTTTTCTATGTATAGTATCATGTCATCTTCAAACAGTGAGGGTTTTACTTCTTTTCCAATCTGGATTCCTTTTATTTCTTTTTCTTCTATGATTTCTGTGACTAGGACTTCCAAAATTATATTGAATAATAATGGTGAGATTGGGCACCCTTGTCATGCTCCTGATCTTAAAGGAAATACTTTCAGTTCTTTATCATTGAGAATAATGTTTGCTGTAGGCTTGTCATGTACGCTGTTTATATGTCGCAGTGGTTTCCTTCTATACAAATTTTCTGGAGAGTTTTTTTTTTTTTTTTATCATAAGTGGGTGTTGAATTTTGTCAAATATTTCTCTGTATCTATTGAGGTAATCATATGGTTTTTATCTCTCAATTTGTTAATATGGTGTATCATATTGATTGACTTGTATATATCGAAGAATACTTGCATCTCTGGGATAAACCCCACTTGATCATGGTGTATAATTTTAATGTGTTTTTGGATTGTTTACTAGTATATTGTTAGGATTTTTGCATTTATGTTCATCAGTTATATTGGCCTGCAACTTTCTCTCAGTTGAATTTTGTGTAATAGATTATAGACATTGTACAGACAGTACAAATTTACAGGCATACAGGTGAAGTTAAAACCAAGATTTTGGCTTTTTTCTGTTCCCTTTCTAACCTTGTTTCATAAACATTAAGTCTGCTAGAAGCAATATGTGAAACATTTTTTCTTAGGACTGTCATAAGCACTGGTCTTACATTTTATAAGTGTTGGACTGAAACTTGAAAAAAAGAGTGACCATGGGAGGCATGAAGTTGTATCAGTACAACTTCAGAAGAGTTAGAAAAGTTACAACCCCAGTGAAATGGAGCCAATTCTGTAGCTACTGAAAAAATACTAAACTCCACTCCATAGGGCTTCCATGGTGGCTCAGACAGTAAAGAATCTGCCTGCAATTCAGGACACACAGGTTTGATACCTGGGTTGGGAAGATACTCTGGAGGAGGGAATGGCTATCCACTTCAGTATTCTTGACTGAAGAATGCCATGCACAGAGGAGCCTGATAGGCTACATACAGTCCATGTGATCGCAAAGAGTCAGACACCACTGAGCAACTAACACATTCACTTTTCAAAGACCACCCAGGCAACTGGGTGTACCTACTCTGGCTGAGATAAAAAAAAAAATCAGAAATTGGAGATAAGATAATTTTTGACTTTAATTTATTTGGGAGTTTAATTTCTATATACAAAATAAACAAGTTTCCATATGTGACTCTTTGTGGAAACAATCTTTGAGGGAATTCTTATTGTTCAAATGTAAGACATTAAATTGCTGGGCAAGTGTTTCATTATCTGGACTATTGATACCATGTAGTATTATTCATTGACCCAGATTGGACAATTATAGATAAGCACAATTTGAGATGTAAAGTAAAATATTAGATAAATTTCTGGCCTTCTGTGCAGCTGTGGTACTGGGAAGGTAAATAAAAGAATAACTAATATCTTGGCGATGGTAGCACAAAATAAATAGTAGAACTTACCTGATATTCTATGGGTTTTCTCCCACAAAAGTGACTACCATCATAGATGACCATCATCTTGACTGTTAAGGCCAAAGGGTTAAGACAGAACAAAATGTAGAGGTGTGTAAAGGGAGAAGAGCTCTCAGTCCCTCTCTTCACATTGGAAATCTCGCTAACAGATGGTTTCCATATGCTTTCCTACTCTTCTTTTGTCTTCCTAAACATGAGGTATCAGATGTCAAGACACTTTGTGGGGCCCATTTTCTTGTGAACTGAGGAACTGGAGTCACTAGAGACCAGGCAGGTGAACATGACCTTGCTCTCAGCTGCTCCTCCTTCCATTCCTCAGGGATCATCAGAGTTCTTTCTCTCCACCTAAGGTTCCTGCCATGGAAGTTATAAAATGGTGGTAATATGTTTATTCATGATAGTTTGGGGATGTAGCAACCTCTTTTAGACTTCAAATTTCTGTCACTCATGCACTTCAAATCAGGTTTATAAGAACTTTGTATTGGACACATAAGACCCAGGTCTCACTGATAATAATAACATGGTGATCTGTTTACCTTTTTTTTTTTAATTTGTTCTGTCTTAAGGGAACAATTAAAGGGGAAATGTTAGGCAAAATTAAGGCACTCTTAGGTAATCTAGCCAATATCAACAAAATCTCTTCATGCCCCCAGTATGAATCATCTTCTAATTTTTTTCATCAGGTGCCTATGGGATTATTTACTAGAAAACTCTCACTAGGAATCCTGATCCACTTATCCTGTTCCTCCACTCCACAATCTACATTAAGAGAGAATAAAATGTAGAGGACTATAAAGGGGGAAGAGTTCTCAGTTCCTCTCCTCGTGACTACACCCCCATGACTACAATAAGAGTTGCTATATTATTACATTGTTGCCATAACTCAACCATAGTTGATCAGACCAGGGGTGAAGACGTTATTTCAGATGGACCTTTTCCTTGGCCTTTTTTGAGGTGAGATGGCAGCACCAGCTCCATCTGTGCCTTTTATTAGGATTTTTAAAAAAAAAGCTTTCCTGGGATCCTTGCAGGCTGATTCCCCCTTATGATCATTGACCAAACCTGGATGCATTGGCTACTCTGGCTTTAAGGAAGTTGGAAAGTAAATATTTTGCCTGGGAGCTTCTTATATTGCCTCCCAGAACAAATTTAGGGGTCTGTTGGCAAGGGTAAAAGTGGGGAATCAGTATTGGGAAAACAGTTAACAAGGTCCACCACACTAATACATTTATGTACAGATTTAATGCAGAAACAAATATTAACATAACTGCCTTTGCGAGGAAAGTGATCCATTTTAAAGGGAGGCTTTACTTTTATTCAGGATAGTTTTGGAAGTCCTAGCCATGACTATCAGAGAAGAAAAATAAATAAAGGGGGTCTAAATTGGAAAAGAAGAAAAATTGTCACTGTTTGCAGGTTACATAATACTATACATAGAAAATCCTAAAGATGCTACCAGAAAACTACAAGAGCTCATCAGTGAATTTGGTGAAGTTGCAGGATAAAAATTATTACACAAAAATCTTTTGCAGTCCTATACACTAAGAACGAAAAATCAGAAAGAAAGATTAAGGAAACAATCCCATTTATCACTGCATCAAGAAGAATAAAATATCTAGGCATAAATCTACCTAAGGAGACAAAACAACTGTACTCAGGAAAATATAAAATACTGATGAAACAAACAAAAGGTGACACAAACAAATGGAGATAGACCATGTTGTTGAATTAGAAGAATCAATATCATTAAATGAATATATTACCCAGAGCAATCCACAGATTCAATACAAATCTTATCAAATTACCAATGGCATTTTTCACAGAATTAGAACAAAAGTCAACAATCTGTATGAAAATACAAACATGCCAAATAGCCAAAGCAACCTTGAGAAATTAAAACAAGTCTGGAAGAATTCAGCACCATGATTTCAGACTATACTAAAAAGCTATAGTCATCAAAACAGTATGGAACTAGCACAAAAAGAAAAATATTTATCAATGAGACAGCATAAAAAGTCCAGAGAAAAACCCATGAAGTTATGGTCACCTAATCTATAACAAAACAGGCAAGAATACACAACAGAGAAAAAACAGTTTCTTTAATAACTGGTGTTGGGAAAACTAGACAACTACATGTAAAAGAATGAAATTAGAACACTTCATAACCATACACAAAAATAAACTCAAAATGAATTCAAAGCCTAAAGGTAAGGCCAGATATTATAAAACTTTTAGAGCAAAAGATATGTATAACAATCTATGACATAAAATGCAGCAAGATCTTTTTAATCCAGTTCCTACAGTAATTAAAAATAAAAATAAATAATTCAGAATGAGTTCAGTTCAGTTCAATTCAGTTGCTCAGTCGTGTCGGACTCTTTGCGACCCCATGAATCACAGCAAGCCAGGCCTCCCTGTCCATCACCAAATCCCGGAGTACACTCAAACTCATGTCCATCGAGTCAGTGATGCCATCCAGCCATCTCATTCTCTGTTGTCCCCGTCTCCTCCTACCCCCAATTCTTCCCAGCATCAGACTCTTTTCCAGTGAGTCAACTCGACGCATGAGGTGGTCAAAGTATTGGAGTTTCAGCTTCAGCATCAGTCCTTCCAATGAACACCTAGGATTGATCTCCTTTAGAATGGACTGGTTGGATCTCCTTGCAGTCCAAGGGACTCTCAAAAGTCTTCTCCAGCACCACAGTTCAAAATCATCAATTCTTCGGTGATCAGCTTTCTTCACAGTCCAACTCTCACATCCATACATGACCACGGGAAAAATCATAGCCTTGACTAGACAGACCTTTGTTGGCAAAGTAATGTCTCTGCATTTTAATATGCTATCTAGGTTGGTCATAACTTTCCTTCCAAGGAGTAAGTGTCTTTTAATTTCACGGCTGCAATCAGTATCTGCAGTGATTTTGGAGCCCCCAAAAATAAATTCTGACACTGTTTCCCCATCTATTTCCCATGAAGTGATGGGACCAGATGCCATGATCTTTGTTTTCTGAATGTTGAGCTTCAAGCCAACTTTTTCACTCTCCTCTTTCACTTTCATCAAGAGGCTTTTGAGTTCCTCTTCACTTTCTGCCATAAGGATGGTGTCATCTGCATATCTGAGGTTACTGATATTTCTCCCAGCAATCTTGATTCCAGCTTGTGCTTCTTCCTGCCCAGCGTTCCTCATGATGTACTCTGCATATAAGTTAAATAAGCAAGATGACAATATACATCCTTGACGTATTACTTTTCCTATTTGGAACCAGTCTGTTGTTCCATGTCCAGTTCTAACTGTTGCTTCCTGACCTGCATACAGGTTTCTCAAGAGGCAGGTCAGGTGGTCTTGGATTCCCATCTCTTTCAGAATTTTCCACAGTTTATTGTGATCCACACAGTCAAAGGCTTTGGCATAGTCAATGAAGCAGAAATAGATGTTTTTCTGGAACTCTCTTGCTTTCTCCATGATCAAGCGGATGTTGGCAATTTGATCTCTGGTACCTCTGCCTTTTCTAAAACCTGCTTGAACACCTGGAATTTCACGGTTCACATATTGCTGAAGCCTGGCTTGGAAAATTTTGAGCATGACTTTACTAGCGTGTGAGATGAGTGCAGTTGTGTGGTAGTTTTAGCATTTTTTGGCATTGCCTTTCTTTGGGATTGGAATGAAGACTGACCTTTTCCAGTCCTGTGGCCACTGCTGAGTTTTCCAAATTTCCTGGCATATTGAGTGCAGCACTTTCACAGCATCATCTTTCAGGATTTGAAATAGCTCAATTGGAATTCCATCACCTCCACTAGCTTTGTTAGTAGTGATGCTCTCTAAGGCCCACTTGACTTCACATTCCAAGATGTCTGGCTCCAGGTGAGTGATCACGCCATCATGATTATCTTCGTCATGAAGATCTTTTTTGTACAGTTCTTCTGTGTATTCTTGCCACCTCTTCTTAATATCTTCTGCTTCTGTTAGGTCCATACCATTTCTGTCCTTTATCGAGCCCATCTTTGCATGAAATGTTCCCTTGATATCTCTAATTTTCTTGAAGAGGTCTCTTGTTTTTCCTATTCTGTTGTTTTCCTCTATTTCTTTGCATTGATCGCTGAAGAAGGCTTTCTTATCTCTCCTTGCTCTTCTTTGGAACTCTGCATTCAGATGCTTATATCTTTCCTTTTCTCCTTTGCTTTTGACCTCTCTTCTTTTCACAGCTTTTTGTAAGGCCTCCTCAGACAGCCATTTTGTTTTTTTGCATTTCTTTTCCATGGGGATGGTCTTGGTCCCTGTCTCCTGTACAATGTCACGAAACTCCGTCTAGAGTTCATCAGGCACTCTATCTATCACATCTAGACCCTTAAATCTATTTCTTACTTCCACTGTATATTCATAAGGGATTTGACTTAGGTCATATCTGAATGGTCTAGTGGTTTTCACTTCTTTCTTCTATTTAAGTCTGAATTTGGCAATAAGGAGTTCATGATCTGAGCCACAGTCAGCTCTTGGTCTTGTTTTTGCTAACTGCATAGAGCTTCTCCATCTTTGGCTGCAAAGAATATAATCAATCTGATTTCGGTGTTGACCATCTGGTGATGTCCATAATTCAGACTGAATTAAACTTAAAAGCAAAGGAAACCATAAACAAGTTGAAAAGACAACCCTCAGAATAGGAGAAAATATTTACAAGGAATCCAATAAGGGATTAATCTCCAAAATATACTAACAGCTTATGTTGCTCAATATAAAAAAGTCAAAAAACCCCATAAAAAAAGGGCAGAAGGTCCAAATAGACATTTCCCAAAGAAGACATATAGATGGTTAAAAACACATAAAAATATGCTCAACATCACTAATTATTCAGTTCAGTTCAGTTCAGTTCAGTCGCTCAGTCGTGTCCGACTCTCCGCGACCCCATGAATCACAGCACGCCAGGCCTCCCTGTCCATCACCAACTCCCGGAGTTCACTCAAACTCATGTCCACAGAATCGGTGATGCCATCCAGCCATCTCATTCTCCGTCGTCCCCTTCTCCTCCCGCCCCCAACCTTTCCCAGCATCAGAGTCTTTTCCAGTGAGTCAACTCGTCTCATGAGGTGGCCAAAGTATTGGAGTTTCAGCTTTAGCATATTAGATCAATGCAAATCAAAACTACAATGAAGTATCACCTCACACCAATCAGACTGACCTTCATCAAAAAATCTACAAACAATAAATACTGGAGAGGGTGTATTGTAAAGAGAACCTTTCTACCCTGTTGGGGGGAATGCAAACTGGTAGAGCCACTATGGAGAACAGTATGGAAGTTCCTTAACAAACTGAAAATAGAGCTACTATATGATCCAGTAATCCCTCTTCTGAGCATATATCCGGAAAAAAAAAAAAAACATAATTCAGAAAGATCCATGCACCCCAATGTTCATTGCAGTACTATTCACAATAGCCAGGACATGGAAGCAATCCAAATGTCAATAAACAGAGGAATGAATAAGGAAGATGTGACTAGTTTATGAAATAGAATATTACAAATCCATTGAAAAGAATGAAATAATGTCATTTGCAGCAACGTGGATGAACCTAGAGATTCTCATACTTAGTGAAGTCAGTCAGACAAAGACAAATATCAAATGATATCATTTATATGTGGAATCTAAGAAGTCTACAAGTGAACTTATCTACAAAACGAAAGTAGAGTTACAGATGTAGAAAATAAATTTATTGTTACCGAGGTTAAGCGAGGGAGGAGGGATAAATAGGATATTGAGATTGACATGTTCACACTACTATATAGCAAATAGATACTAATATCACTGAGATTTATCAATTATTAACATTTTGTTTCATTTGTGCACTTTTTTTGAATTTTTTTTTTAATTTTAGAATTTATTCTAAAGTTAAATCTATTTAGGTATTTTTTGTTTTGTTTTTAATTTATTTATTTTAATTGGAGGCTATTTTTAAAAATTTATTTTGGAATAGTTTTAGCTTTATAGAAATGTTGCATCTAATTTATGTAATGGAGAAGGCAATGGCAACCCACTCCAGTACTCTTGCCTGGAAAATCCCATGGATGGAGGAGCCTGGTGGGCTGCAGTCCATGGGGTCACTAAGAGTCGGGCACAAATGAGCGGCTTCACTTTCAATTTTCACTTTCATGCATTGGAGAAGGAAATGGCAACCCACTCCAGTATCCTTTCCTGGAGAATCCCAGGGATAGAGGAGCCTAGTGAGCTGCCATCTAGGGGGTCGCACAGAGTTGGACACGACTGAAGTGACTTATCAGCAGCAGCAAGGACCTACTGTATAACACAGGGAACTCTACTCAATACCTTGTAATGGCCCATATGAAAAAAAGAATCTAAAATAGAGTGGATATATGTCTTTGTAAAACAGATTCACTTTGCTGTACACCTGAAACTAACACAATATTGTGAATCAACTATACTCCAATAAGAATTTTTAAATAAGAAATTAAAAAAAAAAAAAAACTAAAAAGGAGGCTGTTTGTTTAGCTGCATATCTTCTATGGTTTGGGGTAGGCAAGCTAGTAAGGAAAAGCCAGAGGTACATATGTGCTCTGCATACTAGAGGAGGAAGTGTTTGGAACTAAAGGAGCAGTCTGGGAGGGAGAGGGATACAAGATGATATGAGAAGAGGAAAAAGAAGATGGCTGAAAGCCACATGTTCTGTGTTCTGAGCTTTCCCTTTTACCTCCAAATCTTTAATGAAGTCTGCTGCTGCTGCTGCTGCTGCTGCTGCTAAGTCAATTCAGGCGTGTCCGACTCTGTGTGACCCCATAGATGGAAGCCCACCAGGCTCCCCCGTCCCTGGGATTCTCCAGGCAAGAACACTGGAGTGGGTTGCCT
Source organism: Moschus berezovskii (assembly GCF_049115385.1). Lineage (NCBI taxonomy): Eukaryota > Metazoa > Chordata > Mammalia > Artiodactyla > Moschidae > Moschus > Moschus berezovskii. The sequence goes on along the minus strand of NC_142488.1, from coordinate 46,400,081 downwards.
TTTCCTTCTCCAATGTGTGAAAGTGAAAAGTGAAAGTGAAGTCGCTCAGTCGTGTCCGACCCATAGCGACCCCACAGACTGCAGCCTACCAGGCTCCTCCATCCATGGGATTTTCTAGGCAAGAGTACTGGAGTGGCTTGCCATTGCCTTCTCTGTAATGAAGTCTAGAACTCATGAAAAGATTTTTGTCGATGGATTTCTTGTGAAAACTAATGAAGCGTTGAGCTCTGTGTATAAATTGTATTGGAGTAAAACACAGACAACATGTGTACATACAGTGGCTATAGGCCAGAGCCTGAGGAAAGCAAGAACGTGTAAGCCCCACAGGTGATCACAGAAATCATGGGGAGAATCAGGAGCTCATATATCCTGTAACAACAGAGGCCAAAAACAATTTTTCCAAGATCTCTGTGAATAAAGCTGGCCCAGCCAACATCTGTGATGTGTATATTCCTTGTCTCCATTAAGTAGTGAGCTCCTTGAGGATTGGAATAACATTTTATTCATCATTGTGTCCTAGGATTTAGCTAGATGTCCACATAGTATATGGTCTGTAAATTCTTATTGAATTAAATTGAATTGACCTGCCCTATATTGAAATTCTCAATATAATTATCTTACTCCTTTAGTAAACTGGAATCTCTATGATGAGTGTGTCTGATTCACCTTTTCATTAAATAAGTTGCCATGAATATAGTAGGTGCTGAAAGATACATTTTCAGAGCTCTGCCTTCATGGAGACGGATAAAGTTTTCCGCAATATGAGTCTCATTCCTAGTGTGGTCTGTAATACAAGCCCTGATTTCTTTGCAGCTTGTCTCTCTTAAGCCAGTATGAAAATGAATTTCAAACAATATTAATTGACGGCAGGAAAAGGTAACACATGCACATGCTATGTGGTAGAAGGAAACTAGTTTGGAATTTTATTTTGCGATCAATGATCCACAGTCTAGCAGACAATCAAGGGATGGCAGTATATAGTCATCACTCAAAATTAGAAATTATAGTTTATTGTAAGTACAACTGGGTGTATAATTAACACTGGAGTGATATGCACTGCAATGTTGACTGTGAAAATCTTTACAAAGTAAAACTAAGGGTGATTTTTTCTTCTTTATCCTTGTATGCAATTTATAAACTGCAGGATATGTTCATAAATGCTCTCTAAAATAAATTCAGTTTATTTTTGTCCGGAAGAATAGAATTAACATTCAATAATAATGCCTATTATTGTGTGTTGATCACTATATCAGGCATGTTATAAATATTATATCATTTAATCCTTGTATGGATGTGAGAGTTGGACTGTGAAGAAAGCTGATCACCGAAGAATTGAAGCTTTTGAACTGTGGTGTTGGAGAAGACTCTTGAGAGTCCCTTGGACTGCAAGGAGATCCAGCCAGTCCATTCTAGAGGAGATCAATCCTGGGTGTTCATTGGAAGGACTGATGCTAAAGCTGAAACTCCAATACTTTGGCCACCTAATGCAACGAGTTGACTCACTGGAAAAGGCTGATGCTAGGAAAGGTTGGGGGCGGGAGGAGAAGGGGACGACAGAGAATGAGATGGCTGAATGGCATCACTGACTCTGTGGACATGAGTTTGAGTGAACTCCGGGAGTTGGTGATGGACAGGGAGGCCTGGCGTGCTGTGATTCATGGAGTCGTGGAGAGTCGGACACGACTGAGCGACTGAACTGAATGCCTTATTCGGCCAAATTTATGGATGATGTAACTGAGTTCCAATATATAGTCAGAAAGTTCAAGTGTAAAGATTTAAGCTCAAGTTTTGTCTGGAGAGTTTGGTGAAACATGGATTGCTGGGCCTCAATCCTAGAGTTCCTGATTAAGCAGATTTAGAGTGGGACTAAGAGTTTGCATGGGGTAGCTCCTCTCGGCCGCCTCCCCTGACCTCAGACATGGGATAGCTCCTCTCGGCCACTCCTGTGCTGTCGCATCCGAGAGGAGTTACCCAACGTCTGAGGTCAGGAGTAGCAGGCGAGAGGAGCAACCCCATGTTGCATGAGTCACAGCTGCTCGGGCACAGGAGGGCCGAGAGGAGCTACTCCACGTTCAAGGTCAGGATGGGGCGAACTCATCCAAGATAAGGAGCAGCAGCTGTGCTTTGCTGGAGCACCTGTGAAGAGATACCCCACATCCAAGGTAAGAGAAACCCAAGTAAGACAGTATGTGTTGCGAGAGGGCATCAGAGGGGAGACACACTGAAACCATAATCACAGACGACTAGCCAATCTGATCACATGGACCACAGCCTTGTCTAACTCAGTGAAACTAAGCCATGCCATGTGGGGCCACCCAAGACGGGCGGGTCATGGTGGAGAGGTCGGACAGAATGTGGTCACCTGGAGAAGGGAATGGCAAACCACTTCAGTATTCTTCCCTTGAGAACCCCATGAACAGTATCAAAAGGCAAAATGATAGGATACTGAATGAGGAACTCCCTGGGTCAGTAGGTGCCCAATACGCTACTGGAGGTAAGTAGAGAAATAACTCTAGAAAGAATGAAGGGATAGAGCCAAACCAAAAAAAAAAAAACCCAGTTGTGGATGTGACTGGTGATAGAAGCAAGGTCCAATATTGTAAAGAGCAATGTTGCATAGGAACCCGGAATGTTAGGTCCATGAATCAAGGCAAATTGGAAGTGGTCAATCAGGAGATGGCAAGAGTGAACGTAGACATTCTAGGAATCAGTGAACTAACATGGACTGGGATGGGTGAATTTAACTCAGATGACCATTATATCCACTACTTTGGGCAGGAATCCCTTAGAAGAAATGGAGTAGCCATCATGGTCAACAAAAGTGTCCAAAATGCAGTACTTGGATGCAATCTCAAAAACGACAGAATGATCTCTGTTCGTTTCCAAGGCAAATCATTCAACATCACAGTAATCCAAGCCTATGCTCCAACCAGTAACACTGAAAAAGCTGAAGTTGAATCGTTCTATGAAGACCTACAAGGCCTTTTAGAACTAAAACCCAAAAAAGATGTCCTTTTCATTGTAGGGAACTGGAATGCAAAAGTAGGAAGTCAAGAAACACCTGGAATAACAGGCGAATTTGGCCTTGGAGTACAGAATGAAGTAGGCAAGGGCTAATAGAGTTTTGCCAAGAGAACACAATGGTCATAGCAAACACCCTTTTCCAACAACATAAGAGAAGACTCTACACAAGGACAGCACGAGATGGTGAACACCGAAATCAGATTGATTATATTCTTTGCAGCCAAAGATGGAGAAGTTCTATACAGTCAGCAAAAATAAGACTGGAAGCTGCCTATGGCTCAGATCATTAATTCCTTATTGCCAAAATCAGACTTAAACTGAAGAAAGTAGGGAAAACCACTAGACCATTCAGATATGACCTAAATCAAATCCGTTATGACTATACAGTGAAAGTGAGAAATAGATTTAAGGGACTAGATCTCATAGAGAGCCTGATGAACTAGGGACAGAGGTTCATGACATTGTACAGGAGACAGTGATCAGGACCATCTCTATGGAAAAGAAATGCAAAAAAGCAAAATGGCTGTCTAAGGAGGCACACAAATAGCTGTGAAAAGAAGAGAAGTGAAAAGCAAAGGAGAAAAGGAAAGATATAAGCATCTGAATGCAGAGTTCCAAAGAATAGCAAGGAGAGATAAGAAAGCCTTCCTCAGTGATCAATGCAAGGAAATATAGGAAAACAACAGAATGGGAAAGACTAGAGATCTCTTCAAGAAAATTAGAGATACCAAGGGAATATTTCATGCAAAGACGGGCTCGATAAAGGACAGAAATGGTATGGACCTAACAGAAGCAGAATATATTAAGAAGAGGTGGCAAGAATAGACAGAAGAACTGTACAAAAAAGATCTTCACTACCAAGATAATCAAGATGGTGTGATCACTCACCTAGAGCCAGACATCCTGGAATGTGAAATCAAGTGGGCCTTAGAAAGCATCACTGCAAACAAAGCTACTGGAGGTGATGGAATTCCAGTTCAGCTTTTTCAAATCCTGAAAGATGATGGTGTGAAAGTATGGAGTCAATATGCCAGCAAATTTGGAAAACTCAGGAGTTTCCACAAGACTGGAAAAGGGCTGTTTTCATTCTAATCCCAAGGAAAGACAATGCCAAAGAATGGTCAAACTACCACACAATTGCACTCATCTCACACTCTAGTAAAGGAATGCTCAAAATTCTCCAAGCCAGGTTTCAGCAGTACATGAACCGTGAACTTCCAGATGTTCAAGCTGGTTTTAGAAAAGTCAAGGGACCCAGAAATCAAATTGCCAACATCCGCTGCATCATTTAAAAAGCAAGAGAGCTCCTGAAAAACATCAATATCTGCTTCATTGACTATGCCACAGCCTTTGACTGTGTGGATCACAATAAACTGTGGAAAATTCTGAAAGAGATGGGAATACTAGAACACCTGACCTGCCTCTTGAGAAACCTATATGCAGGTCAGGAAGCAACAGTTAAAACTGGACATGGAGCAACAGACTGGTTCCAAATTGGGAAAGTAGTACATCAAGTCTGTATATTTTCACCCTGCTTATTTAACTTATATGCAGAGTACATCATGAGAAACCCTGGGCTGGAAGAAGCACAAGCTGGAATCAAGATTGCTGGGAGAAATATCAATAACCTCAGATATGCAGATGATTCCACCCTTATGGCAGAAAGTGAAGAGGAACTCAAAAGCCTCTTGGTGAAAGTGAAAGAGGAGAGTGAAAAAGTTGGCTTAAAGCTAAACATTCAGAAAACTAAGATCATGGCATCTGGTCCCACCACTTTATGGGAAATAGATGGGGAAACAGTGGAAACAGTGTCAGACTTTATTTTTGGGGGCTCCAAAATCACTGCAGATGGTGATTGCAGCCATGAAATTAAAAGACGCTTACTCCTTGGAAGGAAAGTTATGACCAACCTAGATAACATATTAAAAAGCAGATACATTACTTTGCCATTAAATGTCCATCTAGTCAAGGCTATGGTTTTTGCAGTAGGAATGTATGGATGTGAGATTTGGACTACAAAGAAAGCTGAGCACTGAAGTGTTGATGATTTGAACTGTGGTGTTGGAGAAGACTCTTTTCTTTTCTTTTTTGCTTTGGGGATATAGTTTTTAATTTTTATTGTTATTTTTGTTGTTGTATTTTTTATTTTTATTTATTTATTTATTTTAATTGGAGGCTAATTACTTTACATTTTTTTGTTGAGAAAAATATACAAGCAACTTCTGGAGAATACTCTTGAGTGTCCCTTGGACTGCAAGGAGATCCAACCAGTCCATTCTAAAGGAGATCAATCCTGGGTGTTCATTGGAAGGACTGATGCTGAAGCTGAAACCAATACTTTGGCCACCTCACGCGAAGAGTTGACTCATTGGAAAAGACCCTGATGCTGGAAGCGATTGGGGGCAGGAGGAGAAAGGGATGACAGAGGATGAGATGGCTGGATGGCATCACCAACTCGATGGACATGGGTTTGGATAAACTTCGGGAGTTTGTGATGGACAGGGAGGCCTGGCGTGCTCGATTCATGGGGTCTCAAAGAGTTGGACATGACTGAGCAACTGAACTGAACTGAACTGAAGAGTCTGCATTGTTTTCAGGTTATGTGATCCTCAGGGATCACACCATGGAAACTATTGCCCCAGAGAATCCAACTATTGTGAAAACCTTAAGTCATATAATCTTGAGCTTTCAAATTAAAAGCACAAGTGTGAGCCACAAATGAATGACAGGTGTGCCGAGATACTTAACCACTTTTACCCTCAAGATGATTGATTAACTAGTAACCTTTGACCACATTCTTATTTATACTCGATATACCATAAATGTAAAAAATAGAAAGCACTGATCTGGTACAACTACTCATATTAAGCCTGAATCCTTCCCATAAAATCTCTAATAGATGGTCATGTAACTCTTGGTCAAATACCACCAGAGATGGAGAACTCATTCACCTATCTTTATTCAGTTCCATTTTTAGACTTCTTTAAAGTGTTTCCTCTACACAAGCAGACAGCTTGGGAAGGAAAAGTAGATGAGAAAATATCTGAATCATTGTTTGGTAGTCCATGGCAGAAAATTTGATGTTCTAGAGATGTCCATCATTTCCTTCTTGTATCTTTTTTTTTTTCTATACAAATTTCCTTCCAAATCTAGCAACTTAAAACAGCTCACATGTATTATCTCACAGTTTCTGTAAGTCAGGGATCCAGGCACAGCTTAACTGGGTATACCACTTCAGGGTTTCTCACAGGCAATTATCAATGTCTTAGCTAGGCTATAGCCGTCTCAAGGTTGGACTGAAGTGTGGGTGCCCCATTTCCTTGTGTTAACCAGATATTGCTCTCAGTTGCTTGCTGCATGAGCTTTTTCATCATGACAGCATGTTTCATCAAAGCTGCAATCTAAGAAGTCAATAGAGCCTGCTAGCACGATATAAGTGACACTCTTCTATAATCTAATATTGGAAAAGACATCTCATGATTCTGACCATATTCTATTTTCAGAAGCAAATTACTTGGACAAGCCCACACTCAAAAGGAGGGGAGTACACAAGAAAGTGGATACCAGGAGGCAGGGATCATTGAGGGCCCTCTTAGAAGTCTGCCTACTACATACACCCTTCTATATTCCCTCTTATATTCCCTAGCCACAGTCTGAACAAACTGGCCATTCTCACTATGTTTCCTTATTTCCCTGGCTTGTACAGTGGTTTAGATTAGGCTGAACAGAGATTGGGTTGCATACTTCAGGGAGCTGAGCTAGCAGGACATAGTAGCAGAGATTTAGCTATAATGTAGTATCCATTATCATACTTTTCTTTGCTAGCAGAACTGAGATTTTATTTAGTGCAATAATGTGCCTGGCTCACTTATCAAGTCTCTTTCGTAGCTAGGGGTGGCCATAAGACTTAGTTATGGCCAATAAAATGTAAGGACAACTTAGATAAGCACTTTTGGGGATGCTTTGCTTTCCTGATGAAGAGAGGCAAAAATAGCATTTTCTTCTTCCTTTTTCAGAATTTTCTTCCCATGATTATGGATAAGATGGCTGGCACTCAAGCCACAGCTATCTTGCAACCATGTGAGGAGGATCACTGAAATTTTGGCTCTAATAACCCCCTACATCTACATTTGTTAGATGAAAAAAAAATTATTTGTTTAAATCACTATAGTTGTATTTCCTGTTTCTGTGTGTGTGTCTGAGTCACTCAGTGTATATGACTATTTGAGACCCAGTGGACTATAGCCCACCAGGCTCTTATGTCCATGAAATTCTCCAGGTGGGAATATTGGAATGGGTAGCCATCCCCATCTCCAGGGAATCTTCCCAACATTGGGAGTAAACCCAGGTCTCCTGCATTGCAGGCAGATTCTTTACTGCCTGAACAACTATGGAAGAGCAGATTTATTGCTTATTGCTGCTAAAATAATGTCTACCTGGTACAGTCAGTCATGTAGACTGAAGGAAAAAAACTTTAATTTTTGAATAGCTATTATCAGTTATGAAAAATTGATGATCAGCTCTGATAAATAAGAGGAAGCTGGTTTGCAAGAAGAAGTAGAATTTTTGAGCAGATGTTTTGAGAAAATGGGCCATATTTGAGTTTCCACAGTTGGGTTCCACAAGATTCTCTACTATCTCACTACAATAACCTCTCTTTACTTGAGTTAACTTCTGTAACTGGCAACCAAATATATCTTTGCATGAGCACTTATTATTTAAGGAATACAGGACTGATTTGTCTTGTTCTATGACAGAAATCAACACAACATTGCAAAGCAATTTTTCTCCAAATAAAAAATAAATTTTAAAAAGGAGGAAACTGAAAGAATGCAATTACTCTAGTGCACTATATGGCTTTTATAGCTCTAGTACCACCAATGACTGGAGTGTACCACAGGGTCACCACTTACAAGCCTTTCAAAGATGGCATATTTTATCCCTTGCCTCTGAAAAATGGCGTATTTTATCCCCTGCATCTGATTCTTTCTAGCCTCAGTTACTAACTCAACAGGGAGATCTTTGGTCACAATAAAATATGCAGACCCTTGGTGCCCATTTTTAGATCTCAATTTGTGATCCTGATCTGTAGGGGTATCACTTTTTTTTCTTGAAGGATTATTGCCAAATTCAGACTTAAATTGAAGAAAGTAGGGAAAACCACTAGACCATTCAGATATGACCTAAATCAAATGCCCTGTGATTATACAGTGGAAGTGAGATATAGATTTAAGGGACTAGATCTGATAGATAGAGTGCCTGATGAACTATGGACGGAGGTTTGTGACATCGTACAGGCGACAGGGACCAAGACCATCCCCATGGAAAAGAAACACAAAAAAGCAAAATGGCTGTCTAAGGAGGCACACAAATAGCTGTGAAAAGAACAGAAGTGAAAAGCAAAAAAGAAAAGGAAAGATAAAAGCATCTGAATGCAGAGTTTCAAAGAATAGCAAGGAGAGATAAGAAAGACTTCCTCAGCGATTAATGCAAAGAAATAGAGGAAAACAACAGAATAGGAAAAGCAAGAGATCTATTCAAGAAAATTAGAGATATCAAGGGAATATTTCATGCAAAGTGGGTTTGATAAAGGTCAGAAATGGTATAGACCTAACAGAAGCAGAAGATATTAAGAAGAGGTGGCAAGAATACACAGAAGAACTGTACAAAAACGATCTTCACGACCAAGATAATCACGATGGTGTGATAACTCACCTGGAGCCAGACATGTTGGAATGTGAACCCTAGTAAGCCTTAGAAAGCATCACTGCAAACAAAGCTAGTGGAGGTGATGGAATTCCAGTGGAGTTATTTCAAATCCTGACAGATAATGCTATGAAAGTGCTGCAGTCAATATGCCAGCAAATTTGGAAAACTCAGCAGTGGCCACAGGACTGCAAAAGGTCAGTCTTCATTCCAATCCCAAAGAAAGGCAATGCCAAAAAATGCTCAAACTACTGCACAATTGCACTCATCTCACATGCTAGTAAAGTCATGCTCAAAATTCTCCAAACCAGGCTTCAGCAATATGTGAACCGTGAAATTCCAGATGTTCAAGCTGGTTTTAAAAAGGCAGAGGAACCAGAGATCAAACTGCCAACATTTGCTGGATCATGAAAAAAGCAAGAGAGTTCCAGAAAAACATCTATTTCTGCTTCATTGACTATGCCAAAGCCTTTGACTGTGTGGATCACAATAAACTGTGGAACATTCTGAAAGAGATGGGAATAACAGACCACCTGACCTTCCTCTTGAGAAACCTGTATGCAGGTCAGGAAGCAACAGTTAGAAATGGACATGGAACAACAGACTGGTTCCAAAGAGGAAAAGGAGTACGTCAAGGTTGTATATTGTCACCCTGCTTATGTAACTTATATGCAGAGTACATCATGAAGAACGCTGGGCTGGAAGAAGCACAAGCTGGAATCAAGATTGCTGGGAGAAATATCAATAACCTCAGATATGCAGATGACACCACCCTTATGGCAGAAAGTGAAGAGGAACTCAAAAGCTTCTTGAGGAAAGTGAAAGAGGAGAGTAAGAAAGTTGACTTAAAGCTCAACATTCAGAAAACTAAGATCATGGCATCTGGTCCCATCACTTCATGAGAAATAGATGGAGAAACAGTGGAAACAGTGTCAGACTTTATTTTTTTTTTGCTCCAACTGAACCAATCTGAACTGATTTACAGAATTTTGTTGTTTTCTGTCAAACCGCAATATGAATGAGCCATCAGTTCAGTTCACTTGCTCAGTCATGTCCAACTCTGCGACCCCATGAATCACAGCACACCAGGCCTCACTGTCCATCACCAACTCCCAGAGTTAACTCAAACTCGTGTCCATCGAGTCAGTGATGCCATCCAGCCATCTCATTCTCTGTCATCTCCTTCTCCTCCTGCCCCCAGTCCCTCCCAGCATCAGAGTCTTTTCCAGTGAGTCAACTCATCACATGAGGTGGCCAAAGTATTGGAGTTTCACCTTTAGCATCAGTCCTTCCAATGAGCACCCAGGATTGATCTCCTTTAGAATGGACTGGTTGGATCTCCTTGCAGTCCAAGGGACTCGCAAGAGTTTTCTCCAACACCACAGTTCAAAAGCATCAATTCTTCGGCGATCAGCTTTCTTCTCAGTCCAACTCTCATATCCATACATGACCACGGGAAAAACCATAGCCTTGACTAGACGGACCTTTTCTGGCAAATTAATGTCTCTGCTTTTTAATATGCTATCTAGGTTGGTCATAAATTTCCTTCCAAGGAGTAAGCGTCTTTTAATTTCATGGCTGCAATCAGCATCTGCAGTGATTTTGGAGAACAAAAAAATAAAGTCTGACACTGTTTCCACAGTTTCCCCATCTATTTCCCATGAAGAGATGGGACCAGATGCCATGATCTTTGTTTTCTTAATGTTGAGCTTCAAGCCAACCTTTTCACTCTCCTCTTTCACTTTCATCAAGAGGCCTTTGAGTTCCTCTTCACTTTCTGCCATAAGGGTAGTGTCATCTGCATATCTGAGATTATTGATATTTCTCCCAGCAATCTTGATTCCAGCTGGTGCTTCTTCCACCCCAGCGTTCTTCATGATGTACTCTGCATATAAGTTACATAAGCAGGGTGACAATATTCAACCTTGACGTACTCCTTTTCCTATTTGGAACCAGTCTGTTGTTCCATGTACAGTTCTGACTGTTGCTTCCTCACCTGCATACAGATTCCTCAAGAGGCAGGTCAGGTGGTCTGTTATTCCCATCTCTTGAAGAATTTTCTACAGTTTATTGTGATCCACACAGTCAAAGGCTTTGGCATAGTCAATGAAGCAGAAATAGATGTTTTTCTGGAACTCTCTTGCGTTTTCCATGATCCAGCGGATGTCGGCAATTTGATCTCTAGTTCCTTTGCCTTTTCTAAAACCTGGTTGAACATGATTGGAAAAGGTCAGTCTTCATTCCAATCCCAAAGAAAGGCAATACCAAAGAATGCTCAAACTACTGCACAATTGCACTCATCTCACACGCTAGTAAAGTCATGCTCAAAATTCTCCAAGCCATTCTTCAGCAATATGTGAATCAGCCATAGGTATACATATATCCCATAGTGAAAGACAGGGAAGCCTGACATGATGCTGTCCATGCAGTCATGAAGAGTCAGATGGCATAGTGACTGAACGACAATGAGGCAGTGAAAGTATTCTCACAGGATTAAGTTTATGAATGTCAGAACAAGAATATAAACTGAATCCTATGAGAATACTTTCACTGCTTCATTGTCATTCAGTCACTATGTCATATATGACTCTTCGTGACTACAAGGACAGCATCATGCCAGGCTTCCCTGTCCTTCACTATTTCCCAGAGTTTGCTCAAACTCATGTCCATTGAGTTGGTGATACTATCCAATGATATGTTCCTCTGTCACCCCCTTCTCCTCCTGCTCTCAATCTTTCCCAGCATCAGGGTCTTTTCCAATGAGTCGGCTCTTTGCGTCAGGTGTCCAAAGTATGGGAACTTCAGCATCAGTCCTTCCAATGAATATTCAGGGTTGATTTCCTTTAGGATTGAATGACTTTATTTCCTTGCTGTCCAGGAGATTCTAAAGAGTCTTCTCCAGCACCACAATTCAAAAGCATCAATTCTTCAGTGCTCAGCCCTATTTATGGTCCAAATCTCACGTCTGTACATGACTGCCAGAAAAACTGTAGCTTTAATTATACAGGCCTATATTGGCAAAGTGATGTATCTGGTTTTTAATAGGTTAAAAGCTCAACATTCAGAAAACCAAGATCATGGCAACCGGTCCCATCACTTCATGGCAAATAGATGGGAAAACAGTGAAAACAGTGGCTGACTTCAGTTTTCTGGGCTCCAAAATCACTGCAGATGGTGATTGCAGCCATGGACTTGAAATACCGTAACTCCTTGGAAGGAAAGCTATGACCAGTCCAGTTTTGTCAGAGCTTTTCTTCCAAGGATCAAGAGTCTTTAAATTTCCTGACTGCAGTCACAGTACACAGTGATTTTGGAGCCCAAGAAAATAAAGGACAGAAACGGCAAGGACCTAAAAGAAGCAGAAGAGATTAAGAAGAAGTGGCAAGAATACAAAGAGCAGAATAAAACAGGCCTTAATGACCCGGATAATCATGATGGTATGTTCACTCACCAAGAGCCAGACATCCTGGAGTGTGAAGTCAAGTGGGCCTTAGGAAGCATGCGTGTGAACAAAGCTAGTGGAGGTGATGGAATTCCAGCTGTGAAGCTAAGTTATTTCCAATCCTAAAAGATGATGCTGTTTAAGTGCTGCACTCAATACGCCAGTGAATTTGTAAAACTCAGCAATGGCCAGGACAAAAAAAGGTCATTTTTCATTCTAATCCCGAAGAAAGGCAATGCCAAAAATATTAAATCTGCTGTACAACTGTGTTCATTTTCACATACTAGCAAAATATTTTAAGCTGATCATCAACAGTACATGTAACAAGAACTTCCAGATGTACAAGCTGGATTAAGAAAAGGCAGAGGAACCAGAGATCAAATTGCCAACATCCATTGGATGTATCCATTGTATCCATTTGTGTAAACTCAGGAATTTGCTGATGGACAGGGAGGCCTGGCATGCTGCAGTACATGGGGTCGCAAAGAGTTGGACATGACTGAATGACTGAACTGAACTGAACTGAAGTAATAAGACAACAAGGTCCGAAGCAGCAGTCAAGAGGAGCTACCCCACGTCCAAGGTAAGAGAAACCCAAGTAAGATGGTAGGTATTGCGAGAGGGCATCAGAGGGCAGATACACTGAAACCACAATCAGAGACAACTAGCCAATCTGATCACACGGACCACAGCCTTGTCTAACTCAGTGAAACTAAGTCATATCATGTGGGGCCACCCAAGATGGGCGGGTCATGGTGGAGAGGTCTGACAGAATGTGGTCCACTGGAGAAGGGAAAGGCAAACCACTTCAGTATTCTTGCCTTGAGAACCCAATGAACTGTATGAAAAGGCAAAAGGGTAGAACATTGAAAGATGAACTCCCCAGGTCGGTAGGTGCCCAACATGCTACTGGAAATCACTGGAGAAATAACTCCAGAAAGAATGAAGGGATGGAGCCAAAGCAAAAACAACACCCAGTAGTAGATGTGACTGATGATAGAAGCAGGGTCCGATGCTGTAAAGAGCAATATTGCATCAGTTCAGTTCAGTTCAGTCGCTCAGTCGTGTCCGACTCTCCATGACCCCATGAATCACAGCACGCCAGGCCTTCCTGTCCATCACCAACTCCCGGAGTACACTCAAACTCATGTCCACAGAGTCGGTGATGCCATCCAGCCATCTCATTCTCCGTCATCCCCTTCTCCTCCCGCCCTGAACCTTTCCCAGCATCAGAGTCTTTTCCAGTGAGTCAACTCGTCGCATGAGGTGGCCAAAGTATTGCAGTTTCAGCTTTAGCATCAGTCCCTCCAATGAACATCCAGGATTGATCTCCTCTAGAATGGACTGGTTGGATCTCCTTGCAGTATAGCATAGGAACCCAGAATGTTAGATCCATGAATCAAGAGAAATTGGAAGTGGTCAAACAGGAGATGGCAAGAGTGAACATAGACATTCTAGGAATCAGCAAAATAAGATGGACTGGGATGGGGGAATTTAACTCAGATGACCATTATATCAAGTATTGTGGGCAGGAATCCCTTAGAAGAAAAGGAGTAGCCATCATGGTCAACAAAAGAGTTGACCATGCAGCACTTGCATGCAATCTCAAAAATGAAAGAATGATCTTTGTTCGTTTCCAAGGCAAACCATTCACTGTAACAGTAAGCCAAGTCTATGCTGCAACCAGTAATGCTGAAGAAGCTGAAGTTGAACGGTTCTATGAAGACCAACAAGACCTTTTAGAACTAACACCCCCAAAAAGATGTCCTTTCATTATAGGGGACTGGAATACAAAAGTAGGAAGTCAACAAACACCTAGAGTAACAGACAAATTTGGCCTTGGAGTACAGAATGAAGCAGGGCAAAGTATAATAGAGTTTTGCCAAGAGAACGCACGGGTCATAGCAAACACCCTCTTCCAACAACACAAGATAAGACTCTACACATGGATATCACCAGATAGTCAACACCGAAATCAGATTGATTATATTCTTTGCAGCCAAAGATGGAGAAGTTCTATACAGTCAGCAAAAACAAGAATGAGAGCTGAGTGTGGCTCAGATCATTAATTTTTATTGTCAAATTCAGACTTAAATTGAAGAAAGTGGGGAAAACCACTAGACCATTCAGATATGACCTAAATAAAATCCCTTATTATTATACAGTGAAAGTGAGAAATAGATTTAAGGGACTATATCTGGTAGATAGAGTGCCTGATGAACTCTGGACGGAGGTTCGTGACATTGTACAGGAGACAGGGACCAAGACCATCTCCATGGAAAAGAAATGCAAAAAGCAAAATGGCTGTCTGGGGAGGCCTTACAAATAGCTGTGAAAAGAAGAGAAGCAAAAAGCAAAGGATAAAGGCAAAGATATAAGCATCTGAATGCAGAGTTCCAAAGAATAGCAAGGAGAGATAAGAAAGCCTTTCTCAGCGATCAATACAAAGAAATAGAGGAAAACAACAGAATGGGAAGGACTAGAGATCTCTTCAGGAGAATTAGAGATTCCAAGGGAACATTTCATGCAAAGATGGGCTCGATTAAGGACAGAAATGGTATGGACCTAACAGAAGCAGAAGATATAAAGAAGAGGTGGCAGGAATAGACAGAAGAACTGTACAAAAAAGATCTTCACGACCAAGAAAATCACGATGGTGTGATCACTCAGCTAGAGCCAGACATGTTGGAATGTGAACTCAAGTGAGCCTTAGAAAGCATCACTGCAAACAAAGCTAATGGAGGTGATGGAATTCCAGTGGAGATATTACAAATCCTAAAAGATGATGGTGTGAAAGTGCTGCAGTCAATATGCCAGCAAATTTGGAAAACTCAGCAGTGTCCACAGGACTGAAAATGGTCACTTTTCATTCCAATCCCAAAGAAAGGCAATGCCAAAGAATGCTCAAACTACCACACAATTGCACTCATCTCACACGCTAGTAAAGGAATGCTCAAAATTCTCCAAGCCAGGCTTCAGCAATACGTGAAGCGTGAACTTTAAAATTCAAGCTGGTTTTAGAAAAGGCAGAGGAACCAGAGATCAAATTGCCAACATCTGCTAGATCATCAAAATATCGAGAGAGTTCCAGAAAATCATCTATTTCTGCTTTATTGACTATGCCAAAGCCTTTGACTGTATGGATCACAATAAACTGTGGAAAATTCTGAAAGAGATGAGAATACCAGACCACCTGACCTGCCTCTTGAGAAACCTATATGCAGGTCAGGAAGAACAGTTAGAACTGGACACAGAAGAACAGACTGGTTCCAAAAAGGAAAAGGAGCATGTCAAGGCTGCATGTTGCCACCCTGCTTATTTTATTTATATGCAGAGTACATCATGAGAAATGCTGGGCTGGAAGATGCAGACGCTAGAATCAAAACTGCCAGGAGAAATATCAGTAACATCAGATATGCAGATGACAGTACCTTTATGAGAGAAAATGAAAAAAAAAAACTAAACAGCCTCTTGATGAAAGTGAAAGAGGAGAGTCAAAAAGTTGCCTTAAAGCTCAACATTCAGAAAACCAATATCATGGCATCCGGTCCCATCACTTCATGTCAAATAGATGGGCAAACAGTGAAAACAGTGGCTGACTTCAGTTTTCTGGGCTCCAAAATCACTGCAGATGGTGATTGCAGCCATGAACTTGAAATACCGTTACTCCTTGGAAGGAAAGCTATGACCAGTCTAGACAGAAAATTAAAAAGCAGAGACGTTGCTTTGCCACTAGGTCCATCTAGTCATGGCTATGGTTTTTCCAGTAGTCATGTATGGATGTGAGATTTGGACTATAATGAAAGTTGAGTGCTGAAGAATTGATGCTTTTGAGCTGTGGTGTTGGAGAAGACTCTTGAGAGTCCCTTTTACTGCAAGGAGATCCAACCAGTCCATCCTAAAGGAGATCAGTCCTGGGTGTTCATTGGAGGGTCTGATGTTGAAGCTGAAACCCCAATACTTTGGCCACCTGATGCAAAGAGCTGACTCATTTGAAAAGACTCTGATGCTGGGAAAGATTGAGGGCAGGAGGAGAAGGGGACGACAAAGGATGAGATGTTTTGATGGCATCACCAACTCAATGGACATAAGTTTGGATGAACCCCGGGTATTGGTTATGGACAGGGAGGACTGGCATGCTGCATTTCATGGGGTCACAACGAGTCATACACGACTGAGCGACTGAACTGAATTGAATAAGACAACCAATTCCAGGGTAGAGATCAACAGAATCAGAAGTAAAAGAAATTTAGATATAATTAAAAGAGAAACTAAGGGTTTATACTAATTCTTGAGTTATTGGCACTTAGAAGTTGATACAGACGTTTTATGGTTGTTTTCTATATTAACATAGGTTGAATTTGAAAGTTCTGTTTGTTCAGTTGTGTCTGATTCTTTGTGACCCCATACACTGTAGGTTAATGGATAGTAAACATTTATTTTGTTCTTATTCAAATGTATGAGTTCAATGATTCTCAATATATTCCATTGTTTTCTTTACAAATTCTGGAATTAATTGTGTTCCTCTCCAGCCTTTCCCTACCTTGGGTGTTTAATGTCAAGAACTTGAAGGATGTGGGGCTTCCCAGGTGGAAACAATGGAAAATAAACCTCCTGCCAATGCAGGAGACACAAGAGACATGGGTTTGATCCCTGGGTTGAGAATATTATCTGGAGATAGAAATGGGAACCCACTCCAGTTCTTGCCTGGGAGATCCACGGACAGAGGAGCCTGGTGGGATATACTCCATTGGGGGTGTAAAGAGTCAGACGCAACCAAAACAACTTCACACACAGCAGAGGAAGGAAAACTCCAAAACTTATTCCATGAGGCCACCGTTACCCTGAAGCCACAACCACACAAAGATGACACAAAAAGAAAATAAAATTAAAGGCCAATAACTCTAATGAACATAGATGCAAAAATGCTCAACGAAATTCTAGCAAAATAATCCAACACACAAAAGGGATTCTATATCATGATCAAGTAGGCTTTATCCGAAGGATGCAAGGATTCTTCAGTATATGCAAATCAATCAGTGTGATACACCATATTAACAAGTCGAAAGACAAGACCATATGAGAATCTCAATAGATGCAGAGAACTTTTATGAAAAGTTCAATACCCATTATGATAAAAACTCTTCAAAAAATAGGCATAAAAGGAGCATAACTCAACGTAATAAAGGCAATTAATGACAAACACACAGAAAACATTATTCTCAATAGTGAAAAAAGTGAAAGCATTTCCTTTCAGAACAGAAACAAGACCAGGGTGCCCACTCTCACCACTACTATTCAACGTAGTTTTGGAAGCCTTATTCACAGCAATCAGAGAAGTAAAACATATATAAGAAATCCAGTTTGGAAAAGAAGTAAAACTCACTGTTTGCTGATGACATAATACTATACATGTGCTGTGCTTTGCTTACTTACTCAGTTATGTCCGACTCTTTGCAACCCCATGTGCCCACCAGACACATCTGTCTTTGGGGATTCTCCAGGCAAGAATGCTGGAGTGAGTTGCCATGCCCTCCTCCAGGAGATCTTCCCAACTCACGGATCAAACCAGGGTCTCCCACACTGCAGGCAGATTCTTTACCACCTAGACACTAGGAAAGCCCAAGAATACTGGACTGGGTAGCCTATCCCTTCTCCAGTGGATCTTCCTGACCAAGGAATTTAACCAGGGTCTCCTGCATTGCAGGCAGATTCTTTACCAGCTGAGCTACCAGGGAATCCCAATACTATACATGGAAAACCCTAAAGATGTCACCAGAAAATTACTAGAGCTAATCAATGAGTGTAGTAAAGTCACGGGATGTAAAATTAATACACAAAAATCTCTTGAATCCCTATACACAATGAAAAATCAGAATGAGAAATTAAAGAAACAATCACATTCATCATTGCAACAAAAAGAATAAAATACCTAGGGATAAACCTACCTAAAGAGACAAAAGACCTGTATGTAGAAAACTATAAAACACTGATGAAAGTAATCAAAGACAACATAGACAGATGGAGAGATATACCATGTTCCTGGATTGGAAGAATCAATACTGTGAAAATGACTATAGTACTCAAGGCAATCCACAGATTCAATGTAATCCCTGTCAAGCTACCAATATTATTTTTCACAGGACTAGAACAAAAAAACACAGTTTGTATGGAAACACATGACTCAGATGGTAAAGAATCTGTGTACAGTGCAGGAGACCTGAGTTTGATCCTAGGATCAGGAAGATTCCTTGGAGAAGAGAATGCCTACCCACTCCAGTATTTTTGCCTGGAGAATTCCCTGGACAGAGGAACTGGTGGGCTACAGTCCATGAGATTGCAAAGAGTCAGACACGATTGAGTGACTAACACTTAACACAAAGGACCCTGAATAGCAAAGGAAACCTTACAAAAGGAGAATGGAGCTGGAGGAATCAACATTTCGGACTTCAGAAAATACTACAAAACTACAGTGGTCAAGATAGTGTGTTACTGGCACAAAAAGAGAAATATAGACCAAAGGAACAAGATAGAAAGCCCAGAGATAAACCCACGCACCTCTGGGCACCTTATCTTTGACTAAGATGGTGAGAATATACAATGGTGAAAAAAGAGCCTCTTCAACAAGCGGACAGCTACATATAAAAGAATGAAACCAGACAGGGGAGTTGTGGTTCTTTATAGCTACATGTAAAAGAATGAAACAACAGACAGCTACATGTAAAAGAATGAAATCAGAACACCACTTAATACCATACACAAAAATAAACTCAAAATAGGTTAAAGATTTAGATATAAAGCCAGAAAATATAAAGCTCATAAGGATAACATAGGCAGCACACTCACTGACATAAATCATAGCAATATCTTCTATGACCAGCTTCCTAGATTAATGGAAATGAAAGCAAAAATAAATAAGTGGGACCTAATTAAACTTAAAAGGTTTTGCACAAAGGAAACTAAACAAAGTGAAAAGACAATCCTTGGAATGAGAGAAGATGATAGCAAATGAAACAACTGACAAACAATTAATCTCCAAAATATACAAATAGTTCATACAGCTCATTACTAGGAAAACAAAAAGTGGGCAGACCTAAACAGACATTTCTCCAAAGAAGACATACAGACAGCTAATAAACACATGAAAAGATGTTCAACATTGCTCATTATTAGAAAAATCTAAATCAAATCTAAAATGAAGTATCTCCTCACACCAGTCAGAAGGGCCATCATCAAGAAAATCTACAGACAATAAATACTGGGGAGGATGTGGAAACAAGACAACTCTTGCACTGTTGATGGGAATGTAAATTGATACAGCCACTATGGAGAATAGCATGGATATTCCTTTAAAAAATAGGAATGAAACTGCCATATGACCCAACAATCCCACTACTGTGGACATACACCCTGAGGAAACCATAATTGAAGAAGAAACATGTACCTCAGTGTTCATCACAGCACTATTTACAATAGCTAGGACGTGAAAGCAACCTAGATGTCCATCTATGGATGTTTGGATAAAGAAGTTGTGGTACACATATACAATAGAATATTACTTAGCCATAAAAAGGAATGTATTTGAGTCAATTCTGATGAGATGGGTGAACCTAGAGCTTATTACACAGAGTGAAATAAATAAGAAGGAGAAAAACAAATATTGTATATAACAGATATATATGGAATCTAGAAAGATGGTATTGATGAACCTATTTTCAGAGCAGCAATGGAGATGCAGGTATAGAGAACAGACTGGTGGTCACACTGAAGGAAGGAAAGTGAGGGACGAATTAAAAGAGTAACTCTAAAACACATATATTACCATATGTAAAGTAGATAGCCAGTGGGAATTTGCTGTATGATGCAGGGAGCTCAAACCAGATGCTCTGTAATAACTTAGAGGGGTGGGATGGGGTGGGAGTTGGGATGGAGATTCAAGTGGACGGGACATATGTATTCCTATGGCTGAATCATTTTGATCAATGGCAGAAGCTAACACAATAGTGTAAAGCAATCATCCTCCAATTAAAAATATAGTAAAGAAGGAATTGTAAATCATAAAAATACATCAAGAATCTCAATTGAAACGTTGCTTGAAAATACCTAGCAGAATCCAGGTAGGCAGATGCAAATTATATGCTAATCACCCACAGTTCTCATCTACAAAGACAATCTTGGTTAAGGCTTCAATTACTCTCCCTCACCTCCCATTCGGAGAAGGCAATGGCAAGCCACTCCAGTACTCTTGCCTAGAAAATCCCATGGATGGAGGACCCTGGTAGGCTGCAGTCTGTGGGGTCGCTAAGGGTCAGACGCGACTGACTGACCTCACTTTCACTTTTCACTTTCACACATTGGAGAAGGAAATGGCAACCCACTCCAGTGTTCTTGCCTGGAGAATCCCAGGGACGGGGGAGTCTGGTGGGCTTCCGTCTATGGGGTCACACAGAGTCGGACACGACTGAAGTGACTTAGCAGCAGCAGCAGTAGCAGCACCTCCCATTATATGAATTATTAGGCTAGTTTAACTGAAGGGATGAAGGACATACAAGTTTCTGGCAGAGCGTGAAAATGTGACTATCTATCTCTGCCTCTAACTCACTGGTTGACCCCAGGAAGATCACTTAAAATTTATACTCTTTAGTTTTTCCATGTGCAACATGTGGGACCCTTCCAATTCTGTTGTCCTATGGTTATCTTCCAGTCTTTCTTGTCTCAGTGAAGAGCACTACACTATTACATAGGCTAAATATCCAGGAATCATTTTAGATATCCCTATCTTTACCTTTGTACCTCCTCATCCCATCCATGTCCTATTCATATCAGTTTATACATCCAATAATATGTTTCCCACCAGTCTATTTTTCAATCCATCATCTATTTCCTGGATACTTGCAATAATCTCCTGGCTGGTTTTCCTCCTCCATTGTTGTCCCAGTACAATTTATTTTCATAGCAGTCAAAATGATCTTTAAAAACTTGATAATTTTACTCCCCAGTTTGTGTGTTGTCTGCTCAGTGGCTCTATGGTGGGACTAATGGTGACCTCCTCCAAGAGGGCTTATGCCACCCTCTGTCTAGTTAAAGCTCTGATTTTTCCAGTAGTCATGTATGGATGTGAGAACTGGACCATAAAGAAAGCTGAGCACCAAAGAATTGATGTTTTTAAACTGTGGTGTTGGAGAAGTTTCTTTAGAGACACTTGGACTGTAAGGAGATCAAACCAGTCAACCATAAAGGAAATCAATCCTAAGTATTCACTGGAAAGACTGATGCTAAAGCTGAAACTCCAAAACTTTGGCCACCTGATGTGAGGAACTGACTCATCGGAAAAGACCCTGATGCTGGGAAAGACTGAAGGCGGGAGGAGAAGGGGACCACAGAGAATGAGATGGTTGGGTGGCATCACCAACTCGATGGACGTGAGTTTGAACAAGCTCTGGGAGTTGATGATGGACAGGGAAGCCTGGTGTGCTGCAGTCCATGAGGTCACAAAGAGTCAAACACGACTGAGTAACTCAACTGAACTGAATGTTACTCCCCTAGCTAAAACTCTCAACTGCCTCCTATCATAATTAGAATAAGATCCATAATCCTCACCATGATTTACAAGATACCGTTTGTCTTTGCCTACCTCTTCAATATACTACTGTTCCTCTCAATATATTACTATTCCCGTCAGGTTTCTGATTACTGTCTTTCATAGGCCAAGCATGTTCCTGCTTTAGAATCACTTTACTGGTTCCCTCTGCCTGGAACACTTTCTCCAGATCACCATGTGACTGACTACTTCTCAGGTCTCTACTTCAGTGTCATCTTTGAAAAGAACCCTTTTCTGAACAATCTATGTTAAACATTTCTCCTTTTACCACCACTCTATTCTGTTATCTTCTTTTTAAAAATGTTATTTATTTTTTTAAATTGTTATTGGAGTATAACTGATTTACAATGTTGTGTTTCAGATGTACAGCAAAGTGAACTTGTATACAAATACATATATCCACTTGTTTTAGATTCTTTTCCCATATAGGCCATTGAAAAGTACTGAACAGAGTTCTTTGTGCTATATAATAGGTCTTTATTAGTTATCTATTCTATATATAGAAGTGTGAACATTTCAATCCCAGTCTTTCAATTTATCCTCCCTCCCTTACCTCCTGGTAACTATAAGTTTATTTTCTACGTCTGTAACTCTATTTTGGTTTTGTAGATAAGCTCATTTGTAGCCTTTTTTAGATTTCACATATCAGTGATATCATATGGTAATTGTCTTTGTCTGACTTACATCACTCACTATGAGAAGTTCTAGGTCCATCCATGTTGCTGATAATGGCATTATTTTGTTCTTTTTATGGCAGAGTAATATTACATGGTATATATGTACCACATCTTCTTTATCCATTCCTCTGTTAATGGACATTTAGGTTTCTTCCATGGCTATTGTGAATAGTGCTGCAATTAACATTGGGGTGCACGTAAATTTTTGAATCATCGTTTTCTCTGAATATGTGCCCAGGAGAGGGGTTGCTGGAACATATGGTAGCTCTATTTTCAGACTTTTAATGAACCTCCATTCTGTTCAGTTTTTTAAGGAACCTCCATACTACAGTGGTTGTGCCAGTTTGCATTCCCACCAACAGTATGGATGGGTTCACTTTCCTCCATTATCTTCTTTTAATTTATCAGTCTTATCTTTACCTAAAATCACCATATGTATTTCCATTATTATTTTCTAGTAGCTCCCACTATAAAGCAAGCTTCATGAGAAGAGCAATAGAACATAGTGGTTAAGAGCATGACTTCTGGAGCCAGACTGTCTAAATTCAAATCCCAGTTCTGCTACCTATTAGTTGAGTGATTCTGGGGAACATAATTTCTCTGTGCCTCAGCTTCCTTTTCTATAACATGGGGCAGTAATAGTAATACGTGGTAGGGTGACTAAAATGACTAACTGAATTAATATATGAAAACCACTACATCTGTAGTACCTAGAAGAATATCTAGTAAATGGCAGATGCCTAAGAAGTACTTGGGCTTCCCAGGTAGTGCTAGTGGTGAAGAAACTCTCTGCCATTACAGGAGACATAAGAGATGCCAGTTCAATCCTTGGGTCGGGAAGATCCTCTGGAGAAAGAAATGGCAATCCAATCCAGTATTCTTGCCTAGGAAATGCCATGGACAGAGAAGCTTGGTGGGCTTCAGTCCAGTGGGTTGCAAAGAGTCAGAAACAACTGAAGCAACTTAGCATGCAGGCAAGACGTACTTAACGACTGATTGAATGAAGGAATCCTTGATGCCTCTTGTTCCTTCTCTCCTTTCCTGTCTAGTCTCCCCTCAGGACTCTTCCTTCAGGAAGTTTCCCCTTACTGTTCCCTTTCCTACTTGCTAGGACCAAGTTGGTTCTTTGATTTTGTGTGCTCACAGAACTGAGACTTCTTCCAATCACTAATTGCTGGATATAGCTGTACACTTATGTGTGCGTGTGCAATCTTTGTAATAACTAGTCTCTTTAACTACAAACTTGGTGAGGGAAGGGCCTATGTCTGTCATATCTGCTATGGGATTTCTGCTTCCTAGGATCATACTTGGCACAAAAGTTACACAATAAATATTTCTTGACTAAATTACTCATTTTTCTCCTAGAAATGTTAAGAAACATGACTTGAGAAACAATATTTTGCAGCACTCATTAATTTATTGGAGTATATTTTTTTTTTTACAATATTGTACTAGCTTCTGCTGTTCTGCAAAGTGAATCAGTTATACATATACATAGAAACCTTCTTTTTCAGATTTTCTTTCCCATTTAGATCACCACAGAGCACGGATTAGAGTTTTCTGTGCTATACTGTAGGTTCACATTAGCTATCTATTTATACCTAGTACTGTAATATGTCAATCCCAATATCCCAATTCATCTCACTCCCCTTCCTCCTAAACAACCATAAGTATTTCTCTATGTCTGCATCTCTATTTCTGCTTTTCAAATAAGTTCATCTGAACCATTATTTCTATATTCCACATATAAGTGATATTATGCAGTATTTATTTTGCTTTTTCTGACTTTCTTCACTCTGTATGAAAAGAAAGTGAAGTCGCTCAGTCATGTCCAATCCTTTGTGACCCCATGGACTGTAGCCTACCAGGCTTCTCTGTCCACGGGATTTTCCAGGCAAAAATACTGGAGTGGGTTGCCATTTCCTTCTCCATGCAATCTTCCCTACCCAGGGATTTAACCCCAGTCTCCCGCATTGTAGGCTTTACTGTCTGAGCCACTAGGGAAGTCTCTAGGTATATTCACATCTCTGCAAATGGCATTATTTCATTCCATTATATGGCTGAGTTATATTCCATCATGTACATGTACCACATCATCTTTATCCATTCCTATGTTGATGGATGTTTAGGTTGATTCCATATTTCTGGATATTGTAAATGGTGCTCCAATGAACATTGGGGAGCATGTATCTTTTCAAATTATGGTTTTCACAGGGTATATGCCAAGGAGTGAGATTGCAGGGTCATGTGATAATTCAATTTTTGGTTTTATAAGGAACCTCCATACTGTTCTGCATATTGGCTACACCAATTTACATACCCACCAACAGTAGGAGGGTTCAGTTTCCTCTACAACCTCCCTAGCATTTATTGTTTGTAGATTTTTTAAAATGATGGCCATTCTGACCGGTGTGCAGTGATACCTCATTGTAGTTTGATTTGCATTTATCTAACATTTAGTTACCCCACTATGGATCACAACCTTTTCATGGCACTGGGGCTGTGTAATGCAGTGAAGCTATGGGCCATGTTATGCAGGGCCACCCTAGACAGATGGGTAATAGTGAAGAGTTCTGACAAATCATGATTCAATGGAGAAGGAAATGGAAAACTACTCTAGTTTAGCATTGCCTGGAAAATCCCATGGATAGTATGAAAAGGCAAAAGACAGGACACCAGAAGATGAGCCTCGCAGGTTGGAAGGTGTCCAATATGCTACTGGGGAAGTTCAGTTCAGTTCAGTTCAGTCACTCAGTCGTGTCCGACTCTGCAGTCCCATGAATCACAGCATGCCAGGCCTCCCTGTCCATCACAAACTCCCGGTGTTTACCCAAACCCATGTCCATCGAGTCAGTGATGCCATCCAGCCATCTCATCCTCTGTCGTCCCCTTCTCCTCCTGCCCCCCCAATCCCTCCCAGCATCAGGGTCTTTTCCAATGAGTCAGCTCTTCGCATGAGGTGGCCAAATTATTGGAGTTTCCGCTTCAGCATCATTTCTTCCAATGAACACTCAGGACTGATCTTTAGGATGGACTGATTGGATCTCCATGCAGTCCAAGGACCCCTCAAGAGTCTTCTCCAACACCACAGTTCAAAAGCGTCATTTCTTCGGCAATCAGCTTTCTTCACAGCCCAACTCTCACATCCATACATGACCACGGGAAAAACCATAGCCTTGACTAGACGGACCTTTGTTGGCAAAGTAATGTCTCTGCTTTTTAATATGCTATCTAGGTTGATCATAACTTTCCTTCCCAGGAGTAAGCATCTTTTAATTTCATGGCTCCAAGAGTGAAGGGCAATTATTACTGCTGTTGCGTCAGTTGTGTCCAACTCTGTGTGACCCCATAGACGGCAGCCCACCAGGCTCCCCCATCCCTGGGGTTCTCCAGGCAAGAACACTGGAGTGGGTTGCCATTTCCTTCTCCAATGCATGAAAGTGAAAAGTGAAAGTGAAGTCACTCAGTCGTGTCCGACCCTTAGTGACCCCATAGACTGCAGCCTACCAGGCTCCTCCATCCATGGGAGTTTCCAAGCAAGAGTACTGGAGTGGGTTGCCATTTCCTTCTCTGAGGGCAATTACTAATAGCTTCAATAAGAATGAAATGCATGGCCAAAGCGGGAACAACACTCAGCTATCGATGTGTCTGGTGGTGAAAGTAAAGATCAGTGCTGTAAAGAACAACGTTGCATAGTAGGTCCATGAATCAGGGTAATTTGGATATGGTCAAGTTTAGGAGATGGCAAGATTGACAATCAGTATCTTAGGAATTGGTTAATTAAAATGGATGGGCAGGAGTGAATCTAATTCAGATGACCATTATATCTACTACTGTGGGAAAGAATCCATGAGAAGAAATGGATTAGCCCTCATACTAAACAAAAGACTCTGAAATTCAGTACTTGGGTGCAATCTCAAAAACAATATAATGATCCCAGTTTGTTTCCAAGGCAAACCATTCGACATCACAGTAATCCAAGCCTATGTCCCAATCACTAATGCCAAAGAAGCTGAAGTTGACAGGTTCTATGAAGACCTACAATACCTTCTAGAAATAGCACCAAAAAAGAAAAATGTCCTTTTCATTATAGGGGATTGGAATGCAAAAGTAGGAATTCAAGAGATACCTAGGGCAACAGACAAGTTTGGCCTTAGAGACTAAAATGAAGCAGAGCAAAAGCTAGCAGAGTTTGCAAACACCCTTTTCCAGCAACACAGGAGATGACTCTACACATGGACATCACCAGATGGTCATTACCAAAATCAGATAGATTACGTTCTTTGCCCTCTTCATGGATCACAGCTTTGTCATGATAAAGGGCCTATACAATTCAGTGAAGCTATAAGGCATGCTAAGCAGGGCCACCCAAGATGAATGGCTCATAGGGGAGAGTTCAGACAAAATGAGGCCCACTGGAGAAGGGGATGACAAACTACTCCAGTATTCTTCCCTGGAGAACCCCATGAACAGTGTGAAAAGGCAAAAAGATAGGGCACCAGAAAATGAGCCTCTCAGGTCACAAGGTGTCCAATATACTCCTGGGAAGAGCTCCAGAAAGAATAAAGAGTCTGGGCCAAAATGGAAATGATGCTCAGTTGTAGATATGCCTGGTGGTAAAAGTAAAATCTGATGCTGTAAAGAACAATATTGCATGAGAATCTGGAATGTTAGGTCTATGAATCAAAGTAAATTGGACGTGGACAAGCAGGATATGATAAGAGTGAACACTGATTATTTTTAAGGATCACTACAGTAAATCGAAGAATTGATGCTTTTGAACTGTGGTGCTAGAGAAGACTCTTGAGAGTCCCTTGGACTGCAAGGAATAGAACCAGTCCATTCTAAAGGAGATCAATCCTGGGTGTTCATTGGAAGGACTGATGTTAAAGCTGAAACTCCAATACTTTGTCCACCTCATGCGACGAGTTGACTCACTGGAAAAGAGTCTGATGCTGGGAGGGATTGGGGACGGGAGGAGACGGGGACGACAGAGAATGAGATGGCTGGATGGCATCACCGACTCGATGGACATGAGTTTGAGTGAACTCCGGGAGTTGTTGATGGACAGGGAGGCCTGGTGTGCCGTGATTCATGGGGTCGCAAAGAGTCGGACACTACTGAGTGACTGAAGTGAACTGAACTGAAAGTAAAATGAACCAGAATAGGGCTTCCCAGTTGGTGCTAGTGGTAAAGAACTGGCCTGACAATGCAGGAGATATAAGAGACATGAGTTCAATCCCTGAGTTGGGAAGATCCCCTGGAGGAGGGCATGGCAACCAACTCCAGTATTCTTGCCTGGAGAATCCCAAGGACAGAGGAGCCTGGCGGGTAAGAGTCCATAGGGTCACAAAGAGATGGACATGACTGAAGAGACTTAGCGACAGACAAATTTAATTCAAATGATCATTATATCTAGTAATGTGGGAAAGAAAAACTCAGAAAAAATTAATAGTTCTCATAGTCAAAAAACGAGTCTGAAATACAGTATTTGTGTTCAATCTAAAAAATGACAGAATGCTCTCGGTTCATTTACAAAGCAAACCATTCAACACCACAGAAATCCAAGTCTGTGCCCCAGCCACTAATGCTGAGAAGCTGAAGTTGAATGGTTCTATGAAAATGTACAAGACCTTCTAGAACTGACACCAAAAAGAAGTCGTTTTCATCATGGGGAATTGGAATGCAAAAGTAGGAAGTCAAGATATCTGGAGTAACAGGCAAGTTTGGACTTGGAGTACAAAATGAAGCAGGGCAAATGCTAACAGAATTTTACCAAGAGAACTCACTGGTGATAGCAAACACTCTTTTCCAACAACACAAGACACAACTCCACAGATGGTCAAAATCAAAATTAGATTGATTACATTCTTTGCAGCTGAAGATGGAGAAGCTCTATCCACACAGCAAAAACAAAACTGGGTGCTTAATGTGGCTCAGATTATAAGTTCCTTATTGCAAAATTCAGGCTTAAATTGAAGAAAGTAGTGGAAATCACTAGAAAATTCAGGTATGACCTAAATCAAATCCCTTATGACTATACAGTGGAGGTTACAAATAGATTCAAGGGATTAGATCTGATAGAGTGCCTGAAGAACTATGGATGGAGTTTCCTACCCCTGTACATGAGGCAGGGACCAAAACCATCCCAAAGAAAAAGAAATGCAAGAAGGCAAAGTAATTGTCTGAGGATCCTTTACAAATATCTTAGAAAAGAAGAGAAGTGAAAG
Organism: Moschus berezovskii; assembly: GCF_049115385.1. Taxonomy (NCBI): domain Eukaryota; kingdom Metazoa; phylum Chordata; class Mammalia; order Artiodactyla; family Moschidae; genus Moschus; species Moschus berezovskii. The sequence continues at coordinate 46,371,401 of NC_142488.1, read as the reverse complement.
GCAAGGCAGAAAGGGAAAGATATACACAATTGAATGCTTCCAGAGATTAGCAAGGAGAGATTTTTTTTAAAAAGACTTAAGTGATTCATGGGGTCGCAGAGAGTTGGACACGACTGAGCGACTGAACTGAACTGAACTGAAGTAAACAATGCAAAGAAATAGAGTAAAACAACAGAATGGGAAAGACTAGAGATGTCTTCAAGATAACTGGAGATACCAAGGGAACATTTCATGCAAGGATGGGCATGATAAAGGATAGAAATGGCAAGTAAGTACCTAACAGAAGCAGAACAAATTAAGAAGAAAAGGCAAGAATACACAGAAAAACTATATAAAAAAATCTTAATGACCCAGATAACCATGATGGTGTGGTCACTCACCTAGAGCCAGAAATCCTGGAGTGTGAAGTCAAGTGGGCCTTAGGAAGCATCACTATAAACAAAGCTAGGGGAAGTGATAAAATTCCAGCTGAGCTATTTCAATCCTGATATATGGTTCTGTTAAAGTGCTGCACTCAGTATGTCAACAAATTTGGAAAACTCAGCAGTGGCCACAAGACTGGAAAAGGTCAGTTTTCATCCCAATCCCAAAAAAAGGCAATGCAAAAGAATGTTCAAATTACCATACAATTGTGCTCATTTTACATGCTAGGAAGGTAATGCTCAAAATCCTTCAAGCTAGGCATCAACAGTACATGAACTGAGAACTCCCAGATGTTCAAGCTGGGTTTAGAAAAGGCATAGGAAACAGAGCTCAAATTGCCAACATTTGTTGCATCATAGAGAAAGCAAAGGGATTCCAGAAAAACGTCTACTTCTATTTCACTGACTGCTGCTGCTGCCAAGTCATTTAAGTCCTGTCCAACTTTGCATGACCCCACAGACGGCAGCCCACGAGGTTCCCCCATCCCTGGGATTCTCCAGGCAAGAACACTGGAGTGGGTTGCCATTTCCTTCTTCAATGCATGAAAGTGAAAAGTGAAAGTGAAGTCACTCAGTCATGTCCAACTCTTCGTGACCCCATGGACTGCAGCCTACCAGGCTCTTCCATCCATGGGAATTTCCAGGCAAGAGTACTGGAGTGGGTTGTCATTACCTTCTCCGATTTCATTGCCTATGCTAAAACTTTTGACTATGTTGATCACAACAAACTGAGGAAAATTCTTAAAGAGATGGGGATACCAGATCACCTCACCTGCCTCCTGAGAAACCTGTATGGAGGTCAAGGAACAACAGTTAGAACTGGACATGGAATAATGGAGTAGTTCAAAATTGGGAAAAGAGAACATCAAAGCTGTATATTGTCACCCTGTTTATTTAACTTAAATGCAGAGTACATCAAGCAAAATCTTGGGCTGAAGGAATCACAAGCTGGAATCCAGATTACTGGGAGAAATATCAAGAATCTCAGATATGCAGATGATACTACTTTAATGGCAGTAAGCAAAGAAAACTAAAGAGCCTCTTGATGAGAGTGGAAAACCTGGCTTAAAACTCAGCATTCAAAAAACCAAGACCATGGCATCCAGTCCCATCACTTCATGGCAAATAGAAGGAGAAAAATTGGAAGCAGTGACAGATTTTATTTTCTTGTGCTCCAAAATCACTGCAGATGGTGACTGCAGCCATGGAAGTAAAAGATTTTTGCTCCTTAGAAATAAAGCTGTGACAATCCTAGACAGTGTGTTAAAAGCAGAGAGATTACTTTGCTGACATAAATGTCCATATAATTAAAGCTATATTTTTTCCAGTAGTCATGTATGCATCTGAAAGTTGGACCATAGCGAAGTCTGACTGCAGAAGAATTGATGTTTTGGAACTGGGCTGCTGAAGAAGACTTTTGAAAGCCCCTTGGACTGCAAGGAGATCAAAACAGTCAATCCAAAGGAAATCAACTGAATATTCATTGGAAGGGCTGTTTCTGAAGCTGAAGCTCCAATACTTTGGCCACCTGATACACAGAGCCGACGCTTTGGAAAGACCCTGATAATGAGAAGAATTGAGGGCAGGAGGAGAAGGGGACGATACAGGATGAGATGGTTTGATGGCATCAATGACTCAATGGATATGAGTTTGAGAAAACTCTGGGAGATAGTAAAGGACAGAGGAGCCTGACATACTACAGCCCATGGGATTGCAAAGAGTTGGACACAACTTAGGGACTGAAAAACAACAACTATAGTTTGTGAAATTGAGCATCGTTTCAAGTGCTTTTTAACTATCTGTATGGTTCCAAATCGGAGAAGGCAATGGCAATCCACTCCAGTACTGTTGCCTAGAAAATCCCATGGATGGAGGAGCCTGGTAGGCTGCAGTCCATGGGGTCGCTAAGGGTCGGACACGACTGAGCGACTTCACTTTCACTTTTCACTTTCACACATTGGAGAAGGAAATGGCAACCCACTCCACTGTTTTTGCCTGGAGAATCCCAGGGACGGGGGAGCCTGGTGGGCTTCCATCTATGGGGTCACACAGAGTCGGACACGACTGAAGTGACTTAGCAGCAGCAGCAGCATGGTTCCAAATAGGAAAAGGAGTAAGTCAAGGCTGTATATTGTCACCTTGCTTATTTAACTTATATGCAGAGTACATCATGAGGAACACTGGGCTGGAAGAAGCACAAGCTGGGATCAAGATTGCTGGGAGAAATATCAATAACTTCAGGCATGCAGATGACACCACCCTTATGGCAGAAAGTGAAGAGGAACTCAAAAGCCTCTTGATGAAAGTGAAACAGGAGAGTGAAAAGGTTGGCTTGAAGCTCAACATTCAGAAAACAAAGACATGGCATCTGGTCCCATCACTTCATGGGAAATAGATGGAAAAACAGTGGAAACAGTGTCAGACTTTATTTTTGGGGGCTCCAAAATCACTTCCGATGCTGATTGCAGCCATGAAATTAAAAGATGCTTACTCTTTGGAAGGAAAGTTATGACCAACCTTGATAGTATATTCAAAAGCAGAGACATTACTTTGCCAACAAAGGTCCGTCTCGTCAAGGCTATGGTTTTTCCCGTGGTCACGTATGGACATGAGAGTTGGACTGTGAAGAAAGCTGATCGCCAAAGAATTGATGCTTTTGAACTGTGGTGTTGGAGAAGACTCTTGAGAGTCCCTTGGACTGCAAGGAGATACAACCAGTCTATTCTAAAGGAGATCAATCCTGGGTGTTCATTGGAAGGACTGATGTTATAGCTGAAACTGCAATACTTTGGCCACCTCATGCGATGAGTTGACTCACTGGAAAAGACTCTGATGCTGGGAAAGGTTGGGGGCAGGAGGAGAAGGGGACAACAGAGAATGAGATGGCTGGATGGCATCACCGACTCTGTGGACATGAGTTTGAGTGAACTCTGGGAGTTGGTGATGGACAGGGAGACCTGGCGTGCTGTGATTCATGGGGTCGCAGAGAGTCGGACACGACTGAGTGACTGAACTGAACTGAACTGGACTGATGTCTTCTTTGGAGAAATGGCTATTGATGTCTTCCACCCATTTTTTTTCATTTGGTTGTGTGTTTTTTGAAATTGAGCTGCATGAACTGTTTCTATGTTTTGAAGATTAATCCCTTGTCAGTTGCTTCATTTGTAAATATTTTCTACCATTGTTAGGTTTGTCTTTTCATTTTGTTTGTGGCTTCTTTTGCTGTGCAAAAGCTTTTAAGTTTATTTAGAATCCATTTGGTTAGTTTTGTTTTTATGTTCATTACTCTATGAGATGGATCAAAAAGATTTTGCTATGATTTATGTCAATGACTATTCTGTCTATATTTCCCTCTAAGAATTTTATAGTGTCCAGTCTTACATTTAGGTCTGTAATCCATTTTTATTTTATTTTTGTATATCATGTAAGGGTGTTTTCTAATTTCATTCTTTTACATGTAGCTGTCCAGTTTTCACAGCACCACTTATTTAAGAGACTGTCTTTTCTCCACTGTATATTCTTGCCTCCATTGTCAGATACTAAGTGACCATAAGTGCATGGGTTTATCTCTGGACTTTCTATCCTCTCTCATTGGTATGTTTCTGCTTTTGTGCCAGTACCATATTGCCTTGATTACCATAACTTGGTAGCATAGTCTGAAGGCAGGGACCCTGATTTCTCCACTTCTGTTTTTCTTTCTCAAGTTGCCTTGGGTGCTTCCCTGGTGGCTTAGTGGTAAATAATCCACCTGTCAATGCTGGAGACTTGAATTTGATCCCTGGTCTGGGAAGATTCCGCATGCCTTGTAGCAACTAAGCCTGTGCACCACAACTATTGAGCCTATGCTCTAGAACTCAGGAGTAACAACTACTGAACCCATGTGCCAGGACTACTGAAACCCTTATCCTCTAGAGCCTATGATCCCATGGTCCACAACAAAATAAGACATTGCAATGAGAAGCCTGTGCACGGCAACTAGAGAAAAGCCAGCATAGCAATGAAGATCAGCACACACACACACACACACACACAAAGATTGTTTTGGCTATTCGGGGTCTTTGTGTTTCCATACAGATTGTAAAAATTTTTGCTCTAATTTTGTGGGAAAAATGCCATTAGTAATTTGATAGAGACTGCACTGAATCTGAAAACTGCTTTGGGTAGTATAGTCATTTTCAAAATATTTATTCTTCCAGTCCAAGAGCATGGTATGTCTCTCCATCTGTTTGTGTTGTCTTTGGTTTCTTTCATCAGTATCCTATAGTTTTCTAAGTGCATGTCTTTTAGGGAGGCTTATTCTACGGTATTTTATTCTTTTTGGTATGATAGTAAATGGAATTGTTTCCTTAATTTTTCTTTCTGATCTTTCATTATTGGTGTAGAGGAATGAAAGAGATTTCTTTGTATTAATTTTGTATCCCACAAATTTGCCAACTCCGCCAGCTCGGGCGGCGTAGACATGAGAGACGCCAGCTCCAGTGCAACTGATCAAGAGTAGAAGCATGGCCGAGAAGAGCTACCCCACGTCCAAGGTAAGGTATAGGAACTGCGCTTAGCTGGAACAGCTGTGAAGAGATATTCCACAACCAAGGTAAGAGAAACCCAAATAAGTTGGTAGGTATTGCGAGGGGGCATCAGAGGGCAGACACACTGAAATCAGAATCAAAGTAAACTAGCAGATCTGATCACAAGGACCACCGTCCTGTCTAACTCAATGAAACTAAGCCATGCCGTGTGGGGCCTCCCAAGACGGACAGGTCATGGTGGAGAGGTCTGACAGAATGTGGTCCTCTGGAGAAGGGAATGGCAAACCACATCAGTATACTTGCCTTGAGAACCCCATGAACAGTATCAAAAGGCAAAATGATAGGATACTGAAGGAGGAAATCCCGAGGTTGGTAGGTGCCCAGTATGCTATTGGAGATCAGTGGAGAAATAACTCCAGAAAGAATGAAGGGATGGAACCAAAGCAAAACCAATACCCAGTTGTGGATGTGACTGGTGATAGAAGGAAGATCCGATGCTGTAAAGAGCAATACGGCATAGGAACCTAGAATGTTAGGTCCATGAATCAAGGCAAATTGGAAGTGGTCAAACAGGAGATGGCAAGAGTGAACGTAGACATTCTAGGAATCAGTGAACTAAAATGGACTGGGAAGGGTGAATTTAACTCAGATGACCATTATATCTACTACTGTGGGCAGGAATCCCTTAGAAGAAATGGAGTAGCTATCATGGTCAACAAAAGAGCCCAAAATGCAGTACTTGGAGGCAATCTTAAAAACGACAGGATGATTTCTGTTCGTTTCCAATGCAAACCATTCAATATTACAGTAATCTAAGCCTATGCCCCAACCAGTAATGCTGAAGAAGACGAAGTTGAACGGTTTTATGAAGACCTACAAACCTTTTACAACTAACACCCAAAAACGATGTCCTTTTCATTATAGGGGACTGGAATGCAAAAGTAGGAAGTCAAGAAACACCTGGAGTAACAGGCAAATTTGGCCTTGGAGCACTAAATGAAGCAGGGCAAAGGCTAATAGTGTTTTGTCAAGAGAACGCACTGGGCATAGAAAACACCCTCTTCCAACACCACAAGAGAAGACACTACACATGGACATCACCAGATGGTCAACACAGAAATCAGATTGATTATATTCTTTGCAGCCAAAGATGGAGAAGCTCTATACAGTTAGCAAAAACAAGACCAGGAGCTGACTGTGGCTCAGATCATGAACTTCTTATTGCCAAATTCAGAATGAAATTGAAGAAAGTAGGGAAAACCACTAGACCATTCAGATATGACCTAAATCAAATTCCTTATGATTATACAGTGGAAGTTAGAAATAGATTTAAGGGACTAGATCTGATAGATAGTCCTGATGAACTATGGACAGAGGTTCGTGACATTGTAAAGGAGACAGGGACCAAGACCATCCCCATGGAAAAGAAATGCAAAAAAGCAAAACGGCTATCTGAAGAGGCCTTACAAATAGCTGTGAAAGGAAGAGAAGTGAAAAGCAAAGGAGAAAAGGAAAGATATAAGCATCTGAATGCAGAGTTCCAAAGAAGAGCAAGGAGAGATAAGAAAGCCTTCCTCAGTGATCAATGCAAGGAAATATAGGAAAACAACAGAATGGGAAAGACTAGAGATCTCTTCAAGAAAATTAGAGATATCAAGGGAACATTTCATGCAAAGATGGGCTCGATAAATGTCAGAAATTGTATGGACCTAACAGAAGCAGAAAATATTAAGAAGAGGTGGCAAGAATACACAGAAGAACTATACAAAAAAGATCTTCATGACCAAGATAATCACGAAGGCGTGATCACTCACCTGGAGCCAGACATCTTGGAATATGAAGTCAAGTGGGCCTTAGAGAGCATCACTATGAACAAAGCTAGTGGAGGTGATGGAATTCCAACTGAGCTATTTCAAATTCTGAAAGATGATGCTGTGAAAGTGCTGCACTCCATATGCCAGCAAATTTGGAAAACTCAGCAATGGCCACAGGACTGGAAAATGTCAGTCTTCATTCCAATCCCAGATAAAGGCAATGCCAAAGAATGCTCAAACTACCGCACAATTGCACTCATCTCACACGCTAGTAAAGTCATGCTCAAAATTCTCCAAGCCAGGCTTCAGCAATATGTGAACCATGAAGTCCCAGATGTTCAAGCAGGTTTTAGAAAAGGCAGAGGCACCAGAGATCAAATTGCCAACATCTGCTGGATCATGAAAAAAGCAAGAGAGTTTCAGAAAAACATCTATGCCTGCTTCATTGACTATGCCAAAGCCTTTGACTGTGTGGCTTAAAATAAACTGGAAAATTCTGAAAGAGATGGGAATCCCAGACCACCTGACCTGCCTCTTGAGAAACCTGTATGCAGGTCAGGAAGCAACAGTTAGAACTGGACATGGAACAACAGACTGGTTCCAAAGAGGAAAAGGAGTAGGTCAAGGTTGTATATTGTCACCCTGCTTATTTAACTTATATGCAGAGTACACCATGAGGAATGCTGAGCTGGAAGAACCACAAGCTGGAATCAAGATTGCTGGGAGAAATATCAATAACTTCAGACATGCAGATGACACCACCCTTATGGCAGAAAGTGAAGAGGAACTCAAAGGTCTCTTGATGAAAGTGAAAGAGGAGAGTACAAAGGTTGGCTTGAAGCTCAACATCAGAAAACAAGGATCATGGCATCTGGTCCCATCACTTCATGGGAAATAGATAGGGAAACAGTGGAAACAGTGTCAGATTTTATTTTGAGGGGGGGGGGCTCCAAAAGCACTGCAGATGCTGATTGCAGCCATGAAATTAAAAGATGCTTACTCCCTGGAAGGAAAGTTATGACCAACCTAGATAGCATATTAAAAAGCAGAGACATTACTTTGCCAACCAAGGTCCGTCTAGTCAAGGCTATGGTTTTTCCCGCGGTCATGTATGGATGTGAGAGTTGGCCTGTGAAGAAAGCTGATCGCTGAAGAATTGATGCTTTTGAACTGTGGTGCTGGAAAAGACTCTTGAGAGTCGCTTGGACTGCAAGGAGATCCAACCAGTCCATTCTAAAGGAGATCAATCCTGGGTGTTCATTAGAAGGACTGATGCTGAAGCGAAACTCCAATACTTTGGCCACCTCATGCGACGAGTTGACTCACTGGAAAAGACTCTGATGCTGGGAGTGATTGGGGGTGTAAGGAGACGGAGACGATAGAGAATGAGATGGCTGGATGGCATCACTGACTCGATGGACATGAGTTTGAGTGAACTCCGGGAGTTGGTGATGGACAGGGAGGCCTGTCGTGCTGTCATTCATTGGGTCATAAAGAGTCAGACACGACTCAGCAACTGAACTGAACTGAGTCGTTTTCTGGTGGTCTTTTTAAGATTTTCTATGTATGTGGTGTGCTTCATTGCTCAGTTGTGTCCAACTCTTTGAGACTCCATGGACTGTGACCCACTAGGTTCCTCTGTCCTTGGGATTCTCCAGGCAAGAATACTGGAGTGGGTTGCCATGCCCTCCTTCAGGGGAATCTTCCCAATCCAGGGATAAAATCCAGTTCTCCTGCATTGCAGGCAGATTCTTTACCATCTGAGCCACCAGGGAAGCCGTTTCTATGCAACAGTTTCTATGAATATTTCTATGAAGCATTCTATGTAATGGTTTCTATGAAAACGTGTAGTTTTCATGTAAACTGAAACCAGTCACAGTTTTACTTTTTTTCCAACTTGGATTCCTTTTATTTCTTTTTCTCCCCTGATTGCCATGGCTCAGACATCCAAAACTATGGTGAATAATAGTGCAAGAATAGACATGCTTGTATTCTTCCTGATCATAGAGGGAATGGTTTCAGTTTTTCACCATTGAGAATGATGTTTGCTGTGTGTTTTTTCATATATGGCTTTCACTATGTTGAGTTAGTTTCCCTCTATGCTCACTTTCTGGAGAGTTTTTATCATAAATGGGTATTCAGTTCAGTTCAGCCACTCAGTCATTTCCGCCTCTTTTTGACTCCATGAACCGCAGCACACCAGGACTCCCTGTCCATCATCCATTCCTGGAGTCTACCCAAACCTATGTCCACTGAGTCAGTGATGCCATCCAACCATCTCATCCTCTGTCATCCCCTCTCCTCCTGCCCTCGATCTTTCCCAGCATCAGGGACTTTTCAAATGAGCCAGCTCTTCGCATAAGGTGGCCAAAGTATTAGAGTTTCAGTTTCAATATCAGTCCTTCCAATGAACACCGAGGACTGATCTCGTTTAGGGTGGACTGGTTGGATCTCCTTGCAGTCCAAGGGACTCTCAAGAGTCTTCTCCAACACCACAGTTCAAAAGCATCAATTCTTCAGTCCTCAGCTTTGTTTATAGTCCAACTCTCACATCCATACATGACTACAGGAAAAACCACAGCCTTGACTAGAGAGACCTTCGTTGGTAAAGTAATGTCTCTGCTTTTTAATATGCTGTCTAGGTTGGTCATAACTTTCCTTCCAAGGAGTAAGGGTCTTCCAATTTCATGGCAATCACTGTCTGCAGTGATTTTGGAGCCCAGAAAAATAAAGTCAACCACTGTTTCCCCATCTATTTCCCATGAAGTGATGGGACCGGATTCCACTATCTTAGTTTTCTGAATGTTGAGCTTTAAGCCAACTTTTTCACTCTCCACTTTCACTTTCATCACGAGGCTCTTTAATTCTTCTTCCCTTTCTGTCATAAGGGTGGTGTCATCTGCATATCTGAGGTTATTGATATTTAAATTATATGCAGAGTACATAATGAGAAACGCTAGGCTGGAGGAAGCACAAGCTGGAATCAAGATTGCTGGGAGAAATGGGTGTTGAAATTTATGAAAAGATTTTTCTATATCTATTGAGATGATATTTCCCTGTTAGCTCAGTTGGTAAAGAATCCACTCGCAATGGAGTAGAACACAGTTTGATTCCTGGGTTGGTAAGATCTGCTGGAGAAGGGATACACTACCCACTCCAGTACCCTTGGGCTTCCCTTGTGGCTCAGCTGGTAAAGAATCCACCTGTAATGCAGGAGACCCGGGTTCCATCCCTGGGTTGGGAAGGTCCCCTGGAGAAGGGAAAAGCTACCCACTCCAGTATTCTGGTCTGGAGAATTCCATGGACTGTATAGTCCATGAAGTCACAGAGAGTTGGACATAACTGAGCGACTTTAACTTATATTTATTGAGATGATTATATGGTTTTTATTCTTCAGTTTATTAATATGGTGTATCACATTGACTAATTTGTGTATATTGAAGAATTCTTGTATCCCTGTGATAAATATCTTGATCATGGTGTATTATTCTTTTAATATGTTGTTATATTTTGTTGGCTAGTATTTTTTTTTGAGGAGTTTTATATCTATGTTTATCAGTGATATTGGCCTATAATTTTCTTTTTTGTCATATCTTTGTGTGTGTTTGGTTTCAGGGTGGTGGTGGCCTCCTAGAATGAGCTTCAGAGTGTTCCTCCCTCTGAAATTTTTTTTCAGCACTTTTTGAAAATTAATTCAGATTGAAAGCTGTTGTTGCACCTCTGCCTCCTCTCTTAGTTCAGTTCATTATTGAAACAAAGGGAAAGATATATGAACTCAAACATTCTGGTCTCCACTATTTAAATCTCGATCTGTTCCCTGAAAATATCAGGTTAAGAAGAAACTGGCTGGCTTCCCCTTTGCTATTTCCTTGTATTTTAATAATATTCATCCCAACATATCCTGCCTCCTTACCTGTTTCTTAGCAATAAGGACAAGGTTGATCCTGATAGAACTATGGCATTTATTTCTACTACCTCAAATCAATCAATATTTTCTAAGAAAATAACACATTATAACTCACTTCTAGCACAGCTCTAAAATATTCTTTCATCCATTAAAGGGCTTTTTAATCAACTGAGAGTAATTGAACAGTAATTGAACACTTCTTACTATAAGGCTAACAGATTGTCTTGAAGATAATGTGTTAAGTGCTACTTCAGGAGATAGAGCCGAAGGTAAGGTTTCTTTCTATTATCTTCTCTTTATCTGTAACATTTTCCTTCCTCTCACAACTAGCTTGGGTTTCATAGCATTCAGCAAGGAGCAGGTGAGACACATGTTGATAAAGAGGCTAAGAAACCAAGACAAATCCATGACAGCTGCAACACTTATGAACCCTTTCCTTAGTTGGATACCTTAACTATTACAAATAGCACAAAGCTTCTTCTAAGCTCCAAGTGCTCAAGCCCCCTTTACCTAGAGTAACTGTCATCTAACTTTGATGTTCTTGGGTTGCAAAGATGGAACATATTTGGTCTTCTGCAGGCTCCCTGTATTGGAGTGTACTATTTAGCTGAAGTAACAGAGCCATTTGGATTCTGTGGGGGCACAGCAGCTTGATACATCCAGTATGGGACTATGGAAAGAGCACAAGTCCCTGAGTCAAGGCTTATATTTCTTTGTCAGACAGGCTGGGTTACCATGGATAAGTCCATTGCCTCTCTTGTCCTGGTTCTTTGTGAAATAGGGTTTTGGTGAGGCTTGAAAGAAACTGGCCAAATTTCTTTGAAAATCATAGTGTAAAGGTATTAACACATTAATTGAAACATACAAAGCCATATCTAGACCCTTGCCAGACATGTGAAAATAGCATGAGATAACGATTCTAGAAGGAAGTGGACGACAGAAGGAGAGAAATATTTTAAAACCTCAGAGGCCATTCCTAAATAAGTTCCCCAAAACCCCTATACACATCCTCCATTTCTCTTCAAATCAGAGTTAATTATAAAGCAATTTTTTACATAAATATATACATTTAAGATCCCATTTTACTTTTGTTCTTCATATTTTTTCATAGATATTCCAAAGTCCCCTGGTTCAACCTGTTCCCAGGCTCTAGCTTTGTAACTTACTTTGTCATTTAAGTAAGTCATTTTTTTCCAGAGTCATTTTTTTTTTCCTTGTAAAAAGGGGTAAATCTACTCATCACCTTCACAGTGATTGAGAGGATGAAATGAGGGAATATACATACAGCTCTTAGCATAGTATCAGATACATTCCAGGAACTTACATGGCCTTGTTCCCTTCCCCCTCCTCTTATAGAACAGGACTGCAGCCTTGGCTTTGGACTATAAGGTACAGTAGTAGCTCAGACCCACAGTCTTTGTGAGCAACCAACTTAATAGTCTTAAGATGCTTTCTAGTGGTACTACAAGACAGGGATCCTCAAGACCACCAGGAAATTTTTTGGCTGGATACCAGGGAGAATTTCCTGGTTGTAAAGTTATTATGTCTAGGATCCAAAGAAGATCAGGGATTCAATTATTTCTCTAGAGAACTCTTAAACTCAGTATGGATATCCAGAATGTCCTGAGACTCATGTCCCACTATTCTCCAGCTCCCCAGTACAGCAAGCCTTGTATTTAGCACCATCTGGGAATGATCTCATTGAGTACTCACAACAAGCCTTTGAGGTGTGGCTTCGTAGGTCCATTTTTCAGATGAGGAAACTGACGCCCAGAAAAAGAAACGGCAAGATCAATTAGAAAGAACTCCAGCTTACTTTTAGTTGGAAGTGAGTCAAAATCCTTTATTTGTCCAAAACCCAACTCTCTGGGCGTGTCCATCCTCTCTGAACAACTACCTCTTGTTACATGCGCTCATCTCCCCCAAATCATTCACCTCTTTGCCTCTAGAGTCACTTCCCTAAGACATCCACTCCTGTGTTTTGAAACATAAAATAACTTGGTATTATTTAACACACTGAATAAATGTGTGACATATATGTGCCTATATGATTAAATCCAAACTCAAGTTTGGATTTAAAGGCATTTCACAACCTGGTTCCAACCTAGCTTTTCCAGGTACATCTCCCCACTTCTCTTTCCCTCCTCTGCACTCCATATATTTATAAACCTTGCATTTCAGACACCTTGGCCTACTTGCCCTTTCCTTTCTGTATGTGTTGTACCCTGTCCTGGAAAGTCAGTCCTCCTCAATGGACTGGAAAATTCTCAGTTACCTTTGGAGACCTATTTACATCTTCTCTGCTCAGATTACACTTTATCCATTTCTGTATTATGACAGCACAATGCACTTTAATTAATGGGCTATTTTTCATACTCTCCTGCTCCTCAAAGGCAAGGACTTGCTTTTATTTATTGTTGCCTCACCCCGGTGCCAACCCCAGTATCCACCCAGTACTGTCCCCAGTACCTCCTTTGTTGACTGGCAAAGTCTGAACTCAGTAACTAGAATGGATGGAGGGCAGGAAGGAAGGAGGTCACCGCCTCCCCATCCTTCAGCTATAGCAGCTGCTCCCTCCTTCCTTCGCCTCTTCTTCACTTCCACTACATCTCCATCTGAATGCCAAAGCCAGTAGTTCCCAGACGGCTGCCAGAACACTCAATCTCTCAGAAGCAATGTTACTTGAAGAGTTTCTCTCCAGTCCCAGTGTCCACTAATGAGCGACACCTGGCACGCTTTTGTTAGCGTGAGGGGCCCCTGCGGGATGTGAGTATGTCTCTCATCTGTTCAGTGGCCTTCTGTGGTATTTCTTCCTCATTTTTTTCCGCGCACCGCCCAAAGGAATATCACTATTGTTTTGTACTCCTGGCAAACTTTGACACAATCATCGGTGACAAATTGACTTAAAGTGCGGCTGCAGGAAGAGAAACAGGAATGTCTCGCTTGGCCTTCTGGGAGTTGTAGTCCTGCAGGCCCCTGCGTTGCCTGGCTGGTCCCGAAGCTGTGGACTACAGCTCCCAGGCCTTCTCCACGTCCCTACCGCACAGGCTCAGAGCCTCCTGCCGAGAGGAGGTGGTTACATTGTGTCTATTGTATCCCTTGGTTTGTGTGTTTGTGTATTTCTCAGCACGTGAAGTTGAGAGTGAAAAGCATGGCAGATGAGCAGGAAATCATGTGCAAATTGGAAAGCATTAAAGAGATCAGGTAAGTGCAACATTGCAGTGCCCCCCAAGTCCCCCTCCGAAGCTCCACAAATCCCTCACTACCGGAGAGGGCTATTACCTACGGAAAGTATCTATTGTTGGGCTACTTGCGGAGAGGGACGGGAGAGGATCCCATTCACTATGGAATTCAAGGATGGGAAAGAGGCAGGGGAGAGTCAGAACTGAGACTAGCAGAGAGAGAGAGGCAGAGAAACAGACTAACCGAGAGGGATCTCTTGTCAGATGTGTTTGAGAAAGCCAGATTGAGACACACAGTGTGTGTGGGGGAAAGGGGGGTGGCGGTGTGTGTGTGTGTGTGGGTATGTGTGTGTGCGCGCGTGTGTATGTGTGGCGGGGATGGCAGGAGTGTTGGTCCCAAGACAGCTTTATTCTTCTAGGGTGGGAGTTAGGGGTATGGCATTCTTGGACCCATTATTCTCTAAAGTGTTGATTGGCTCCAAGGTGTATTTGGCTCCTTGCTCTTTATGAATCTAGATTCTTTTCAGTCTTCTGTTCAACTTCAGGACCTCGAGCTCTGCTGAGCCTTTTAAGAGCAGAGTCCAACGCATCAGGGGCTGGTGGCAGCAGCTGGGGATAAGGAGGAATCTTATGCAAGGCCCTCACTGAGAGGACAGAGAGCACTCCCTCTTGTGTATTTTTTGCTTTCACTCACCGCTTTCTTCCTCTTCTACCAGGTGCTCGGGGAGGGGAGAGGGGCGGGAGTGGTGGAGACTGGGGAGGCAGTTTCCACTTACTGGAAGTTGCTCTCAGGACCCAGAGGTGATGGGTTGATGGGTGTGTTGGCAAAGTGGGTGTTGCCTACATCCCCTCCCCTGTCTCTCCAGGAGTGGCATTGGCTAGAGGATGATACTGTCCTTGCTCAGAACATAATAACTTTGGTTGAGTGAACTGCCTAGGCCAACACTGGGCCTTCCTTCCTCTGCTCTTCTCTGCCAAGACCCCTTGTCCCCCACCTACCCATCTCTGCCTCGGCTTCCACCCTTCTTCTAAGGGTGACTTGAATCGAGCAGTCTCTCTTTAATGTTTTTTTAGAAACCTGAAGAAAAATGGGGGAGAATATCAAGTGTGTCCCTTTAAGAAATAAGGGTTTGATCAAGAGATTTAACCCTTGGCGTGAATGCCTTAGATGAGATTCACACGTGATGATGGTGGTGGGGAAGCACTTTGTCTTTGTTGTCCTTTGCAGGGACTATATCTCTACCTCTTCTGGAGAGTAAAAGGAAGGGAACTATTATTTACCAAGCCGATTGACCTACACTCTGCAAGAATCATGAAACTTCCTACACTTCCTTTACAACTGGGAAAATGGAAGCTCAGAAAATTTAAGTAACTTTTCCAGAACCAAACCATTTGAAAATACCAGATTTTGACAGAAACCCAGTCCATTTGTGTGCAGAGGCTCTGGGCTTCCAACTCTATGTCATGGAGGGTCTAGTAAAAGGTAGAGAGGGGGCATGTGTTGCATTTTCTTTTCTGCAAAATGATCAGGATATAGGGAGTGAGACACCTTGTTGCAGGTAAAGGTCAACTCTCATAATAACAATGTAGTTAATAATAGACTTATTTTTAACAGACTTTAAAAGAATCCTACCCAACCCCAAGAAAATGAACAGTTGGAAGCAAGGAAAAGTGACCCATCTTAGTAGAGACCAAATGGAGAGGCATGACTTCCACTCTCACCAGTGGTAAACCTGGCATTCCTACCACTACTAGCTGGGATAGGATCCTAGGAGGCCCATAGAGAGGCCATAACTCTCATCCCCAACCAGCAATAGCAAAGAGCCCCTCCTCAACTTGGATGTCAATCAGAGACCCAGTGGATAACCTGGACTTATGCTGCCCCTCTTCCCTGCAAAAGTAGCATGTCAGAGAAGGCCTGCAAAAACCAAAGTATTAAAAGAGATCTGGAGTGTCCAAATTTAATTGAAAAAAAAATCACTTGACATACCAAGATTATCCATTTCAGTGGCAAGAGAAAGTAAACAGATGCTAGCATTGAGATCGGAGAAGGTGATGGCACCCCACTCCAGTACTCTTGCCTGGGAAATCCCATGGGTGGAGCAGCCTGGTAGGCTGCAGTCCATGGGGTCTCTAAAAGTCAGACACGACTGAGCGACTTCACTGTCACTTTTCACTTTCATGCATTGGAGAAGGAAATGGCAACCCACTCCAGTGTTCTTGCCTGGAGAATCCCAGGGGCAGGGGAGCCTGGTGGGCTGCCGTCTATGGGGTCGCACAGAGTCGGACATGACTGAAGCAACTTAGCAGCAGCAGCAGCAGCAGCAGCATTGAGATGGCACAGAGGTTAGAATTATCCGATAAGGATTTTAAAGTAGCCATCATAAAAATGCTTCAGGGAGCAAATGCATCACACTTGCAACAAATGATAAAATAGACAATCTCAGCATTTAAATAGAAAGTCTCAACAAAGAAATGTAAAGTGCAAAGAAAACCAATGGAAGTTTGAAAACTGGAAAAAAAAAAGACTTAAAAACTCAATGAAGAGGCTCAACAGCAAGATGGAGAAGACAGAGGAAAGAATCAGACAAATTAAACATAAAACAAAGAAATAACCCAATCTGAACAACAGAAGGAAATTAAATGCAAAAAAAAAAAAAAAGCAAAGAAGGAATTGAACAGAGCCAGAACCTCCAGACCTGTGGCATTATAACGAAGGATCTAACATTCATGTCAACAGAATCTCGGAGAAGAGAAGTAAAGCAGGGCCAGAAAAGTACTTGAAGAAGCAGTGGCTTAAAACTTCCCCAAATGAGCAAAGGACATAAACCTCCAGATCCAAGAAACTGAGCAAATATCATTAGGAAAGACCCAAAGAAATTCATACCAAGACACAATTCAACAAGTAAACTTTCTGAAAACAAAAGCAGAGAAAAGATCTAGGAAGCAGCCAAAGAAATAATATTTTATATATACCTTATCGACTAAAAAATGGCACAACATGAGAGTTATGAGTTAAGTTTTATTTGGGGAAATATGATTACTTCACCCCTGGAGACAGCACCTCATATAGCTCTGAGAAACTGCTCCAAAGAGGTAGGGGGAAAAGACAGTATACATGTGATTTTGGTAAAGGAGAGAGTACATGCCATCAAGCACATATTTTTTGTAGAAAGTTTTTGCTGGTCTCATGAAGCTTTTGCTAGTCACGAGAAACAATTGTTGACCATGAAGGAGTTTTGGGCTTTTCTAAATATGAGGAGATACAAGAATCGGGCTCATAAAATCAGCTCCTGAGAGTATCTAACTATCTGAAGACCTGTCCTGCCAGTTTCCTAGAACACAAAATGCCTCATTT
Source organism: Moschus berezovskii (assembly GCF_049115385.1). Lineage (NCBI taxonomy): Eukaryota > Metazoa > Chordata > Mammalia > Artiodactyla > Moschidae > Moschus > Moschus berezovskii. The sequence continues at coordinate 46,354,192 of NC_142488.1, read as the reverse complement.
CTGCTCTCTACCCTGAACTCCTTCAGAGGGTGTTAGAGGTTAGCAGCTGCAGCAACACATGATTTAATCCTTGTAGAGTTAGATGGCAAGCACCAATAGGAAGGGCCAATTTGTGGTTGACAGGGCCCCTTCATGGTTATAAATTCAGCCATACTTTGGAAGGCATTTCATGACTATTTTGTCACACATTGCTAGGAAGGTTCATTCTCAGGTCTCAAGAAGATTTTTCAGGCAGGCCACTCAATGTGCTGTTACTGGACTAGGTCTTATCAACAGTAATCAAAGGTCTCTGGACTAACTTGTCTTAGTTAAGCTGTTACAGTCCTGGAAAATTTCCCCTTTTTGTATCTTCCCATATATAGAATTACATTATTATAATTGTTAATCACATACAGAATATTTGATCAACAGCTTCAATTTACCTAGTCATCATTATTTTCATTGGAGGTTCAGTCACACATTTGGTCAAACAAGAAGCAATAATCTTGTAGAACAGGCAAAGTACAAATAACATAACTAGCAATATTATTAAAGTCATAAGTAAGAAGCCAGGAACTTCCATTAGGTGCAGCCCCCTGTATCCTCAGATCTTCTTACTTATTCTTATCCTGTACCAAACTTTACCTTTCAGGGAAATTATATATTTTCACTGTCTATATGGCTCCCAATCCAATTTCCTAGTGTCACTAGGCTGCTTATCCTTAGCATAATTTAATTGTTCTCAAGATAAAGCAGGGTGGGGGGGATTGCTTAAATCTTAAATGACCACAATCTGGTGTTAACCACATAAATCCATCCCATAATTGTGGGAAGTTTTATTCCTTGGCTGAATTTTTGCTTGTTGCTCTGACTGAGCTTGAGCAATGACCAGGGTCAGAGCAGGCATTATTAATTGACCAGTTGAGAAGAGCTCACCTAGCAATATCAAGAGTAGACTGAACAGGGCAGAAATAAAGTTTTTTAAGGGGCATCCAATTAGAGTCTTGGAGTGGAGAAATACACCAAGATAATCTGGAAGTACTAGACACAGGTAATTTGCCACAACCCAACAATTGGATTGACCTTTAAAATAAGCATAGGATTGTGTCCATGGTAGAAAAACATTTGATTTATGTGCAGAGGTCTAAGAAATCAAGTAAACATATAATTATCATATGAATCAGGTCTAGAATCTTGTGTAAGCTGTCTACTTTTGATGTCTTTTTCTCATCCTGGTAGTGTCCTGTGTTTTAACATTGTTTTAAGGTGAGCTTGAGATCAGCAGTCCTCTCTATAGAACAGTCTGGTGTAGGGGCCTTTAGAAGTGGGAATTAATCCAAGAGTCATTTTCCCTTCAGTTTTCACTGTGCATTAGCTAGTTAAGAGTACCTGATTAAAAGCCCTTTCATCCAGGTTGGAGATAGTCCTTTAAATTGTATATTTTCCAGCATGCAGGTTGTGAGGCAGCTGATCTTCATCCAAAGATTACTGCTCTCCATCCTGAAGTCCTTCAGGGGGTGTTGTAGGTCAGTCGCTGCAGGAGCACATGATTTAATCCTTGTAGAGGTAGATGGCAAGCACCCATGAAAAGTGCCAACTTGTGGTTGACAACCTTAAAGGGAAAAAAAAGAAAATCAGCAGATTCCTCATCAGAAAGTGATGAGGCCCTAGCATGAAGTAGCACATTTTTCAAGTGCTGAAGAAAAAAGAATCAACCAAGAATCCTATGTTCAGTGATAATAATCTTCAGGAATAAAGGGATATTCAAGATACTCTTAGATGAAAGGAAACAGGGAATTTATCAGTAGGATGTCTATCTTATAAGCAGGACTAAAGTAAATCTTAAAAGAAATGTTAAAAGGAAACTTGGAAGAAAGAACATAGTAGACTAAAACCTGGGTAAATACAACAGAATTTCTTTTCCTCTTGAGTTGTCTTGTTTGATGATTGGATCATAATTTATTACACTGTCTCATGTTGTTCTGAATGTGTGTAGAGGAAATATTTAAGACATTTATATTATGAACAGGGAGTGTAAATAAATGTAAAAGGGAGGTAAAATTCCATCTTACTGATCCATTCATCCATTCATCTGTTGATGGACATTAAGGTTTCTTCCATATCTTACCTATTGTAAATTATGATGTTATGAACATAGGGGTGCATATATCTTTTCAAATTAGTGTTTTCATTTTCTTTATATTATATACACAGAAGTGGAATTCCTGGATCATATGGTAGTTCCATTTTTAGCTTTTTGAGGATATAAATTCTGTATGTTGTCTATTATATGTGGATTCTAAAAAATGAAAGAAACCAATGAACATAGTCAAATATAGAAACAGACTCGCAAATATAGAGAACAAACTAGTGGTTACCAGTAGGAGAGGAAAGTAGGGGAAGGGAAAGATAAGGGGTAGGGGAATAAGAGACATAAAATCCGTCTGTCCGTCAGGTCGCTCAGTCGTGTCCGACTCTTTGCGACCCCGTGGACTGTAGCCTATCAGGCTTCTCCGTCCATGGGATTCTCCAGGAAAGAATACTGGAGTGGGTTACCGTCTCCTTCTCCAGGGGATCTTCCCGACTCAGGGATCGAACCTGGGTCTCCCGCATTGAAGGCAGATGCTTTAACCTCTGAGCCACCAGGGAAGCCTATGTATAAAATAAATATGATGCATAGATTGTAAAACACAGGGAATTATAGCCAATATTTTATAATAGCTTTGAATGGTATATAATATATAAAATATTGAATCACTATGTTGTACACCTGAACCTAATATAATATTGCAAATCAACTATACTTTAAAAAAAATGTAGATACATTAAATGGAATTCAAAATAATGTTCAAGTCACCCACAGAATGCAGAACAAAGAAAAGAAAAAAACTAAAAACAGAGAGAAAAAACAGGTAACAAAAGATAAAATGGCAGACTTATCCTTAACATATCAATAATTATGTTGAATATAAATGGTCTAAATACAGCAATTAAATGACATGACTGAACTATATGAGAAAGGGTCAATTCACAAAGAAGACATAATTCTAGCTATGTATGTACCGAAAGTGTTTTAAATTAACCTGCTTTTTGACAATTTTACAGAAATGCAAAGGTTATATCACTTGGTTTAAGAATTTAAAATGGGGAAAGTACTACAAATACATACTTGATGTTCACATATGGACAAGTAAAACATGTATTATAAGTGGAGAGAAGGAAGGGTTAGAAGGAACTGGAGAAAAGAACCAACATTGGTTGAACACCTACTAGCTTTGAAGCTCATTTTGGCTCATTTAATACTCAATCTTGCTAATGGGAATCTGTGGTATGAATTATTATCCCCACTTTACAGAAAGGATACTAAGGCTCAGGGAGGGTAGGTAACCTATCTATGGTCACACAGCTAGGAAAGGAAGAGAGAATATATTCTCCTATTCACTTGGCATATGCATTTCAACAAATGCTGATAATCTGATTAACCATTATCCATAATTCTTCAGCTACTCTAATCCTAAATCCTTATAAGTAGCCTTTTTTGTTGTTAAAAAAAAATACTTTTGCTTCTTTGCTGAAGTAGTAGTGATAAGGATGAAAAGTAAAAGTGTTAGTCGCTCAGTTATGTCCAACTCTATGACCCCACGGACTGTAGCCCACCAGGCTCCTTTGTCCATGGAATTCTCCAGACAAGGATATTGGAGTGGGTTGCCATTTCCTTCTCCAGGGAATTTCCCGACCCAGGGATGGAACCCAGGTCTCCTGTATTACAGGCAGATTCTTTACCATCTGAACCACCACAGAAGCCCAGTGATGAAGATAATACCACCCCAAAATCTGATTAAGTCAAGCTGAAAGCCAGACACTCCTCCAGGCACAGTCACACAAATATACACACTTGTAGTCACACACACAAACACATTCCCACACACTGATGGCAGAATTTGAAGTGGAAAATATCACCACAGACCATTCCCCACTAATGCTTCTGACACCATGCTCACAGCCCTGTCTTTCCTTTTAATCCAAACCACACTTCAACATTATGTTCCAGATCTCAGCCCCCAAATCCTTCACCGGTCTATTTTGCCCATCAATTCCTTGGGCTTCCAAGTGGTGATGAAAGAGCATGTGGATATGTGGAAAGGGGAAGGGAAGAATAGGGCAAAAGAGGGAAGATGGAAAACAGGGAAGGAAAGGAAAAGAAGCCACAAGGCAAAGAATGTGAGTGCAGCCACCACTAGAGCAACCAGGGCACTTCACCAGCTCCCCAAATGCATACTAATATCTCCTGAACATGCACATGCCACCCATACAGACACATTGCAGACACCCATGCCCCAAATGTACACATATCCATACACCATAAGCTTTCTTCACTTAAGAAGGGAAACACTTATTTTGGAAGTAAATATTGTAGTGTTAAGTAGATCCTCTTAAATCTAAGTTCCTGCTCTGGGTCTTCTTTCTTCTCTCTCTACACATTTTCATGAGTTACCTCTTGTACTCCTATGGCTTCAAATATTATGTCCAAATCTCCAATTTCTACCCCCTATCTTCCTTCCAAGTTTCGGCCTGATATATCAGACAGTCTACTGGGCTTGTCCACCTGGCTTTTCCACAGACACAGCTGAAGTCGACCAACTCTTAAAACTTTGTCTATTCCTGCCCCAATCAGCTTCTCCCACTAAACCCCTTGTTTAATGCCATCACTCTCCTACACAGTTACCTGAGACTGAAACCTGAATGTTGATGCTGGCTATCCTTTCTTTTTTATAACTCACTTTTTATCGGTTAGCAAATCCCACTATTTCTACCTTCAACATCTGGCTCAGATTCTTACCCTACTCTCCATCTCCACACTCACTGTCCTGTTTTAGGCATTCATCATGACCAGCTTGGATAATTGCAGTGTTATATCCATTTCCACCTATAGAATTGCTTCTATTGCTTCTATCTTCATTCTTCCCCTGATTTTTAATTCCATCCAACTGCTGTGAGAACTCTTTTCCTAAAGCACTGGAGTTGCTATGTTATTCCTCAGACACATTCACTGATTCCCCATTGTCTGTAGCAGTATTTTTCAAAACACAGATTATGAACCATTTGCTATGAAATGAATTAGTTGCTAGAAGCACTTGTAAAAAAATGAGATAGAAAATATCAGTATGTGTTGCATAAAAAATAGTAGATATTCTCTGTGGAAAATTTGTTTAGTTTTCAATCGGTGTTTGTGTTTATTGGGTTACAATATAAGATTCATTTCTCAGTATAAATCATTTCTTACTGCATGTCCATAGACATTTGTCTGTAATTGTTGCTGTAATATTCATGCCCCTATCCCCAACAAGTCTGGCCCAGACCCACTTTTCCAATTTTATCTACTACCACTCATTTTCATTCACCTTATTCTTTATTCACACAGACATTCCTCACTGTTTCATACATTTCCATTATTCCAGGCCTTTCCTAATGTGGATCCCTCATTCTTAGTGCCCTTCCCTTATTCTAAGCCTTTAAATCCTACTTATTCTTCAAGGAAGACCCAAAACAAACACCACTTTCTTTTTCAAATCCTTCTCAATTTCCCTAATACAAATGAATCATTACCCCTTTGGGCTTCCGTGGGGAGATTTATTATAGCACTCAAGTTATTCTACCTTACGGTAAAATTTTGAATTAATATGTATTCCGCTGCCTGACTCCCTTTCTCCTGTCTTCCATTCCTTCCTTCCTTCCTTCCCTCCCTCATTACTATGGCATCTTCAACAGGCTTCACTATCATCTGGCTTGAAAACTAACTCACTTTCAGCCCCAATGCTCACTTAAAAATATGTCATGGAACAGCTGGGAACTCTGGGACTAAGGGATAAGCAAGTTAAGCCAATTTTCACTACAGGAGAGAGAATGCACGGAAATTGACATTTGGTGTTGAGCTATAAGAAAGTCTTCAAGATGAATCGTTCTAAGAATACTGATTTTCCAACAGTAGCTGCTTTCCCAGGTAAGCAAATAGATATTAAATGGAAGAATACTCAATACTTAGGCAGTGTTTTCATCAGACTAGAATAGCCTTCCTGCTGGCTCCTTCTTTTTATGTTGTTATTGTTCATTCAGTGATATTTACCAAGCATCTGTTCTGGGCCATACCCAGGGCTGAGATAGTCTCTGACGACCACTAAGATGAATTAGATGTGTTCTAAAGAATCTTAGAATTAAGGTGAATTGTTCTGATCTCTCCCCTGAATTTTATAGTCACATATCCAGCTTCCCACTTAAGCAACCCCACAAGATATATAACAGGCATCTCAAATAGACCCCAACAGAACTCTCAACTTTATCCCCATCCTCACCCCCAAACAGTCTCCTTTCCTAGTCTCCTCCATCAGTAGTAAGTAACCCCCCATCACTAAACCTGGAATTATTCTTCCCTCTCTGACTTTGTGTATCTGAAATACTAGCACAGTGGTTATCAAACCTGGAGGGTGGTTGAAACCTAGGTTGCTGGCTCACATCTCTAAAATCTCTGATTCAGTAGAAGCCCTGAGAATCTGCATTTCTAGCAAGTTCCCAAGCAATGTTGTTGCTGCATTGCAAGGGAACATACTTGGAAAAACCACTGTGCTAATTAGACCTGGTGGGTTATACCTATATAACTCTGGATATGTCCACTTCCCACCATTCCCTTATCTCATCAATAAATCAGCAGTTTTCCATCCATCTCAACTAGCCAGGGTCTTCTCTTGGTCTGCCCATCCTCAGGTCTTACAGGTCTCAGCTTTCCTACTCTGCTTGTTGAGTGAGTCTTGGGGCTAAGTCACCTCTCAAGCTGGGTGACAGATGAACCTGGCATGTTTGTCCCAGGAGTGGATCATCCATTTCTCTAGAACATCTCCTGCTCTCTACCCTTCCTTCTCCACATTAATAAGCAAAGAACCATTGAAAGAAGTTAGCCAAACTGAATATTTGGCCTAGGACTCTGTCGGGAGAGGCTGTGGCCTGGAGGTCAGGAATCTTGGTTCAACATTTAAGTGAGACTGTAACACTAGTGATTGCGAGAAACCCTAAGGATGTATTTTTGGAATTTCTTAGGATTCTATGAACGTGGCAGCTGCACCTTTTCCCCTTGGGAGGACTTCATTAGGAAATTTTCCATGTAAAGTCCAGTCTTTAATGACTTGGATGCTTTCCTCACTTGTAGGGCCAAACATTCAACAGATTCCATCTCATGGAGTCATCCAACAACTCTCTGCAAGGCTACACTGAGTCTTGCTTCTCATAAAGATAGACCTTCCAAGAGGTTCCATAATGTGTCTTATTTCACCCTTAAAATTGGTGACTGACTTATCCAGAACAGGATTCACCCCACTGGCTTTCTTTTCATGGCTTGAAATATATCATGGGGAAAGTTCCTGGGAATGATGGAAAGGTCATTAGGCTAAGCACACTGAATTTTCCACTTCCTGGCTCTGTGATGTTGGGCAAGTCACTGAACTTCGTGCATGTATGCATGCCTGTTAAGTCACTTAGTTGTGTCCAACTCTTTGCGACTTCAACTGTGGCCCTCCAGACTCCTCTGTCCATGGAATTTTCCAGGCAAGATTACCAGAGTGGGTTGCCATTTCCTACTCCAGGGATTCTTCCTGACTCAGTGATCAAACTTGTGTCTCCAGAATCATCTGCATTGGCAGGTGGATTTTTTACCACTGAGCAACCTGGGAAGCCACTGTACTTTTCTCAGCCTCAAATTCTTCATCTGTAAAAATGAAGCTAAACATACCTATTTCTGTGGTTGTGATGAGGATTAAATTAGATAGACTACTAAGTGCCTAGTATGGACACGACTGAGCAAATGAACTGAACTGAACTGAACAGTTGCTAGAACACAATAGGTACCAATAAATAGATAGATAGATGATAGACAATAACTATTTTTATTAAATAAAACCATTCTCAACACCGAATTCATTCCCAGTTCCTGGAGCTTATCAGTTCAGTTCAGTTCAGTTCAGTCACTCAGTCGTGTCCGACTCTCCGCGACCCCATGAACCACAGCACGCCAGGCCTCCCTGTCCATCACCAACTCCCGGAGTACACTCAAACTCATGTCCACAGAGTCGGTGATGCCATCTAGCCATCTCATTCTCCGTCGTCCCCTTCTCCTCTCGCCCCCAACCTTTCCCAGCATCAGAGTCTTTTCCAGTGAGTCAACTCGTCGCATGAGGTGGCCAAAGTATTGCAGTTTCAGCTTTAGCATCAGTCCCTCCAATGAACATCCAGGATTGATCTCCTTTAGAATGGACTGGTTGGATCTCCTTGCAGTATAAGGGACTCTCAAGAGTCTTCTCCAACACCACAGTTCAAAAGCATCGATTCTTCGGCGATCAGCCTTCTTCACAGTCCTACTCTCACATCCATACATGACCACGGGAAAAACCATTGCCTTGACTAGACGGACCTTGGTTGGCAAAGTAATGTCTCTGCTTTTTAATATACTATCAAGGTTGGTCATAACTTTCCTTCCAAGGAGCAAGCGTCTTTTAATTTCATGGCTGCAATCAGCATCTGCAGTGATTTTGGAGCCCAAAAAAACAAAGTCTGACACTGTTTCCACTATTTTTCCATCTATTTCCCATGAAGTGATGGGACCAGATGCCATGATCTTTGTTTTCTGAATGTTGAGCTTCAAGCCAACCTTTTCACTCTCCTCTTTCACTTTCATCAAGAGGCTTTTGAGTTCCTCTTCACTTTCTGCCATAAGGGTAGTATCATCTGCATATCTGAGGTTATTGATATTTCTCCCAGCAATTTTGATTCTAGCTTGTGCTTGAATTCCAGTTGAGCTATTTCAAGTCTTGAAAGATGATGCTGTGAAAGTGATGCACTCAATATGCCAGCAGATTTGGAAAACTCAGCAGTGGCCACAGCACTGGAAGAGGTCAGTCTTCATTCCAATCCCAAAGAAAGGCAATGCCAAAGAATGCTCAAACTACCGGACAATTGCACTCATCTCACACGCTGGTAAAGTCATGCTCAAAATTCTCCAAGCCAGGCTTCAGCAGTATGTAAACCGTGAACTCCCAGATGTTCAAGCAGGTTTTAGAAAAGGCAGAGGCACCAGAGATCAAATTGCCAACATCCGCTGGATCATGGAGAAAGCAAGAGAGTTTCAGAAAAACATCTATTTCTGCTTCATTGACTATGCCAAAGCCTTTGACTGTGTCGATCACAATAAACTGTGGAACATTCTGAAAGAGATGGGAATCCCAGACCACCTGACCTGCCTCTTGAGAAACCTGTATGCAGGTCAGGAAGCAACTGTTAGAACTGGACATGGAACAACAGACTGGTTCCAAATATGAAAAGGTGTATGTCAAGGTTGTATATTGTCACCTTGCTTATTTAACTTATATGCAGAGTACATCATGAGGAATGCTGGGCTGGAAGAAGCACAAGCTGGAATCAAGATTGCTGGGAGAAATATCAATAACCTCAGATATGCAGATGACACTACCCTTATGAGCTTATAGATTCTTAATAAATGTTAACTGAATGAATTAAAGTCCCTCACCCACAGTAATATCTTTCTTTCTCTGAGACTACTGAAATTACAATAAGTACCTTGGACATACCACCTATTTATATTCATTGCAGTCACTCCAAATGTGTAATTGTTGAGCCCTGCTTATGGCCAAAGCAGTGTGATAGATGACGTGAGGTTTACAGAGAAATATGGTATAGTGTCAGTTTGTAGAAGGCTCTTGTTTTTGCTGCTCAGGCACCAAGTCATGCCTGACTCTTCGCAACCCCATACACTATAGCACACCACACTTCCCTGTCCCTCACCACCTCCCGGAGTTTGCACAAGTCCATAGCATTGAGGATGCCATCCAGCCATCTCATCCTTGGTTGCCCTCTTCTCCTTCTGCCTTCAATCTTTCCAAGCATCAGGGTCTTTTCCAATGAGTTGGCTGTTCACATCAGATGGCCAAAGTATTGGAGTTTCAGCATCAGTCCTTCCAATGAATATTCAGGATTGATTTCCTTTAAAATTGATCCCCTTGTCCAAGGGACTCTCAAGAGTCTTCTCCAGCACCACAATTTGAAAGCATTAGTTCTTCGGCATTCTGCCTTCTTTATGGTCCAGCTCTCACAAACATACATGACTACTGGAAAGACCGTAGACTTGACTATACGGACCTTTGTTGGCAAAGTGATGTCTTTGCATTTTAAAACGCTGTCTAGGTTTGTCATAGCTTTCCTGCCAAGGAGCAATCATCTTCTAATTTCATGGCTGCAGTCACCATCTGCAATGATTTTAGAGCCCAAGAAGAGGAAATCTGTCACTGCTTCCACCTTTTCTCCTATTTGCCATAAAGTGGGGCCAGATGCCATAATCTTAGTTTTTATTTTTTTTTCTTTTTTCTAATATTGCATTTTAAGCTGGCTTTTTCATTCTCCTCCTCCATCCTCATCAAGAGGTTCTTTAGTTCCTCTTGACTTTCTGCTGTTAGAGTGATATCATCCACATATCTGAGGTTGTTATTTCTCCTGGAAACCTTGATTCCAGCTTGTAACTCATGACTTTTACTTAAACTTAATCTTATCTCAGTTGTTGGATAGAGCCGGGAAGGCTGAGCATTAGATCCTAAGCCTGAATGGCATAATAAAGGCAATCAAACACAAGGGTAACAAGTCCTCATTTCTTTTTTTTTGTTTGTTTGTTTGTTTGTTTTCATCATTAGTCCACTTATTCCCCCTGGGTACCTCAGTTGTGCAAATTCATGTAAATATCTGTTTCCTCTATAGAAGCCTTTGGACAAGTCATTCATCCTCCTGGGAAAACAGGATCAGAGGAGTAGAAACAGCTTAGAATTTGGGTTCAGGTAGTGATGAATGTTTAGACTTAATCCTGGGTACAGTAAGAAGTCATTGGGGGATATATATTTAACAGCTCTACTGAGTAGTGATTTACATACCATAGAAACCATCCATTTCAAGTATATAATTTTAAGTGTACAATTCAGTAACTTTTAGTCAATTTACACAGTTGTGCAACTATCACCACAATACAATTTTAGAGCATTCCCAGCATCCCCTAAAGATCCCTTTATGTCCAATTTCAGTCCATCTCTATTCCCACCCTCAGGCCCAGGCAATTAGTAATATACTTTCTGTCTCTATATATTTTCCTTTTCAGGACATTGCACATAACTTAAAACATTGTTTTTTTAGGCTCATATACATTGTACCATGTATGAGTATTTCTTTCTTTTTTATTGGCAAACAGTATTTCATTGTACGACTATACCGTGTTTTGCTTATTCTTACATCAGTTCATGAACACTGGGATTGTTTCCACCTTTTGGCTCTTATGAATGCTGCTCTGATCTTTTGCATATAAGCCTTTGTTTGGAAATGTGCTTTCATTTCTCCTGGTTAGATTCCTAGCATGAAATTTCTGGGTTTTTTTATAACTTTTTAAGCTAATGCAAAGCTGTTTAGGCTCTAAAATCACGGTGGATGGTGACTGTAGCCATAAAATTAAAAGGTGCTTGCTCCTTGGAAGAAAAGCTATGAGAAACCTAAACAGTGTATTAAAAAGCAGACACACCACATTACCTGCAAAGGTCTGTATAGTCAAAGCTATGATTTTTCCAGTAGTCATGTACAGATGTGAGAGCTGGACAATAAAAAAGGCTGAGTGCTGAAGAATTGATGCCCTTGAACTGTGACATTGGCGAATACTCTTGAGAATCCCTTGGACAGCAAGAAGATCAAACCAGTCAATCCTAAAGGAAATCAACCCTGAATATTCACTGAAAGGACTGATGTTGAAGCTGAAACTCCAATACTTTGGCCACCTGATGCGAAGAGCTGACTCATTGGAAAAGACCCTGATGCTGGCAAAGATTGAAGGCAGGGGGAGAAGGGGACAACAGAGGACAAGATGGCTGAATGGCGTCACTGACTCAATGGACATGAGTTTGAAAAAACTCTGGGAGATGGTGAAGGACAGGGAATCCTGGCATGCTGCAGTCCATGGGGGTCACAGAGTCAGACACAGAGTGGCTGAACAACAGAAAAGCTGTTTCCCAAAGTGATTGTGGCAATTTCCATCCCTAGAAGCAGAATGTGAAGGTTACAGTTTCTAATCCTGTTGAGCATATTCTTCATGCATTTATTTTCCACTCATCCATCTTCTCTGGTGAAGTTTCTATTGAAACGTTTTGCCATTTTTCAGTTTAACCTTTCACCCATTTTTCAGTTGGGTTATTTGTTTACTTACTGTGAATCATGTGTATTCTTTTCTTTAATCAGATACATGCCTTCCAAAAATGTTCTCCCAGTCTGCAGCTTGTCTTTTCATCCTCTTAAGAGTGTCTTTTGAATTGCAGAAGTTTGTAAAGTTGATAAAGTAGTCTTGCTCATCAGTACTTTCTTTTACAGATTGTGATTTTTGTATCATATAAAAGAAATCTTTGCCTAAGCCAATGTCACAAAGATTTTCTTCCAGGAATTTTAGGTTTTCCATATAGGCCCACAATCCACTTTCACTTAATTTCTGTGTATGATGCAAAGTATAGTTTGAAGCCCTTTGCTTGTTTGTCTTTGCATGTAGATATCCAGTTGTTTCAGGACCATTTGGTGAGAAAGTGATTTTTTTCTCCACAGAACTGCCTTTGCATCATTAAAAACAGTTGTCCATATATTTGTGGGTTTATTCAGGACTCTATTCTGCTCCACAGGTCTACTTTTGTACATTTATATCTATACTTCACCTGTTTTGAAAACTTCAGCTTTAAAATAATTCTTGAATTAAGGCAGTGTAAGTTCTCTGACTTTGCTATTCTTCTTGAGAGTTGTTTTGGCTACTCTAGGCCCTTTGCATTTCCGTTTAAGTTTTAGATTCCACTTCTCAATTTCTACAAAAAATGCCTGCACTGAGACTTTGGTAGCATTTCCAAGACACCAGATTCCATTTAGACAGCTTTCTTTTGAATAGTGTTAGTTAGTGTTAGTATTCTCCTCTTTATTTGTTTCCTTATATTTAAAGTAGGATTTTTATGGGCAGTCCACAGTTTGGTTTGTTTATCTGTTTGTTTTTTTCCAATCTGATGATCTCCTTTTTAATTGAGGGGGTTTAGACCATTTATCGGAGAAGGCAATGGCAAGCCACTCCAGTACTATTGCCTAGAAAATCCCATGGATGGAGGAGCCTGGTGGGCTGTAGTCCGTGGCATCGCTAAGGGTTGGACACGACTGAGCGACTTCACTTTCACTTTTCACTTTCACACATTGGAGAAGGAAATGGCAACCCACTCCAGTGTTCTTGCCTGGAGAATCCCAGGGACGGGGGAGCCTGGTGGGCTTCCGTCTATGGGTCGCACAGAGTCGGACACGACTGAAGTGACTTAGCAGCAGCAGCAGCAGCAGACCATTTATATTTAACATGTTTGTTGATATCTACCACCTTGTTGTTTTCCATTTATCTTATCTGTTTTTTGTTCCCTTTTCCCTCCCTTTCTGCCTTCTTTTGTATATTTTATTTGGTCTGTTTTTCTGACTTTTAAGCTATTTCTGTGTTTTGGTTTTTCTTAAATTGTTTTAGTAGTTTACTTGTCACAGTTTATCTTCAAGTGATCTCATACTGCTGCATATATAGTGTAAAAAAAGCTTACAATGTTGTATTTTTGTTTCTCCCTTTCTGGTCTCTGTGCTTTTACATTGTTGCACTTCTTGGTTTAAACTGTTGATTATCTTTTTAAATTAATTTGAGTAACAAGAAAAAGAATCATTATATTATTTTCAAGTTCAGTGCTCAATATTCTTCTGCTATCATTTTACTTCTGTTTGAAGGACATCTTTCAACATTTATCATGGAGCAGCTTTGCTGATGATATAGCAGCTCAGATATTCTATGTCTTTAAAAGTTTTAATTTTACCTTTGTTTTTAAAAGTTATTTTCAGTGTGTAAAAAATTGTATATTGGTAGAGGATTTTTTTTTCTCCAGTACTTTAAAAATAATATGCCATCTTGCTTCTATCATTCGTTTCCCTGTGGCTATCATGCCTTTTTTTCCTCAAGCTGCTGTGAAGTTTTTCTGTTTATCACTGGTTATGAGTAATTTCATTGTGTTATGACTTGGTGTAATTTTTCTCTGCTTCCTATGCTCAAGATTTTTTAACATTTTGGATTGGTGCGTGTGTTGTTTTCATCAAATTTGAAACATTTTTGGCTATTAATTCTTCAATTATTTTTCTTTTCTCTCTCCTTCTTGATCTCCAGTTGCATGTACTTTTAGCCACTTGAAGTTGTCCCACAGTTTGCTGATGCTGTTTATTTTTTTAATCTTTTTTTCCCCTAATATATTTCATTTGGGAGACTTTCTATTGGTATGCCTTCACGTTCATTAATCTTTTCTGCTTTATTGTCTAAATTGACTAATGCAGTTTTCATTGCAGTCATTGTAGTTTTCATATTTAAATATTTTTATATTTGAATTTTTTCATCTTTCCCTCATCTCTACTTAATGTGGCTAATATTTCTTCAAACTTTGTGAATATATGAAATACGTTTATAATAACTATTAGTATTTTTAGCTACTAATTCTATCAACCATGTTATTTCTTGGTCAGTTTAACTTATTATTCTCAACATTATGAAGTGCATTATTCATGCTTAAGTGCACACCTGGCAAAGTTTGGTTAGATATCAGACATTTTGAAATTTACTTTGTCTCTGCGTATATTTGCATTCCTATAAATATTCTTGAAATTTGTTCTGGCATGCCATTAAGACATTTGGAATCAGTTTTATCCTTCCAGGCCTTGCTTTTCAGCTTAGTTAGGTGGGACCATAGCAGCATTTAGGGCTGCCCAGGTGGCACTATTGGTAAAGAACCCACCTGGCAGTGCAGGTAACATAACACATTCGAGTTCAATCCCTGGATCAGGAAGATCTCCTGGAGAAGTGCATGGCAACCCACTGCAGTATTCTTACCTGGATAATCCCATGGACAGAGGAGCCTGGCAGGCTTCAGTCCTTGGGGTTACAAAGAGTCAGACACGACTGATGTGACTTAGCATCCACGTACACATAGCAGCATTTAGTGTAGAGCTCATTCTGGGCAGAACTTATCTTTGTATTCTAATGTCTTATAAATTGTGAATTTGTCTACCTTGGTTGTTTGGAACAGTCACTGTTCTCAGGCCTTTGTGGGATCTGATCACTGCTTCCTCTAATATTTGAGGTAGTTGTTTCCTTGTCTTCAGATAGTTAGTTTCCTTACATACATATGCTGATCAGTATTTCAGTGAGAACTTGGAGGGGGGGGAATCCTCTGAAAATTGTAACCATTCTCTATCTACACAAGTTTTCCCTCTCCAATACTCTTTCCTGCAAACTCCAGATGACTTGGCATCCCCAGACTCATAACTCCATTTCTCTGTTGAGGGAGATGGCCAGGCTCTGTCTGAGTTCCCTGTCTCTGCCTTGCAGATTAGAGGACTTCTCTAGGCAGTTCAGTTCAGTTCAGTTCAATCGTTCAGTCGTGTCCGACTCTTTGCGACCCCATGAATCACAGCACGCCAAGACTCCCTGTCCATTACCAACTCCCGGAGTTGGCTCAAACTCATGTCCATCGAATCGGTGATTCCATCCAGCCATCTCATTCTCTGTCATCCCCGTCTCCTCCCACCCCCAATCCATCCCAGCATCAGACACTTGTCCAGTGAGTCAACTCATCGCATGAGGTGGCCAAAGTATTGGAGTTTCAGCTTTAGCATCAGTCCTTCCAATGAACACCCAGGATTGATCTCCCTTAGAATGGACTGGTTGGATCTCCTTGCAGTCCAAGGGACTCTCAAGAGTCTTCTCCAGCACCACAGTTCAAAAGCATCAATTCTTCGGCAATTAACTTTCCTTCCAAGGAGTAAGCGTCTTTTAATTTCCTGGCTGCAATCAGCGTCTGCAGTGATTTTGGAGCCCAAAAAAATAAAGTCTGACACTGTCTCCACTGTTTCCCCATCTATTTCCCATGAAGTGATGGGACCAGATGCCATGATCTTTGTTTTCTGAATGTTGAGTTTCAAGCCAACCTTTTCACTCTCCTCTTTCACTTTCATCAAGAGACTTTTGAGTTCCTCTTCACTTTCTGCCATAAGGGTGGTGTCATCTGCATTTCTGAGCTTATTGACATTTCTCCCAGCAATCTTGATTCCAGCTTGTACTTCTTCCAGCCCAGTGTTCCTCATGATGTACTCTGCATATAAGTTAAATAAGCAGGGTGACAATATACAACCTTGACATACTCCTCTTCCTATTTAGAACCAGTGTGTTGTTCCATGTCCAGTTCTTACTGTTGCTTCCTGACCTGCATACAGGTTTCTCAAGAGGCAGGTCCGGTGGTCTGGTATTCCCATCTCTTTCGGAATGTTCCACAGTTTATTGTGATCCACACAGTCAAAGGCTCTCTAGGCAGTAGGATACAGCAATCTTCAGGTTAATCTAAGCTTTTCCACTTCTCAGAGGTCACTGACCTTACTTGCCTGATGTCCAGTATCTTGAACCCCACTTTTTCATATATTTTTGTCTTGGTGATTTTATTTGTTTTGCTTTAGTTTTTCAAGGGTGAGATGGAGAATCTGGTTCCTGTTACTCTGTCATGAATAGAGTGGAAGTCAATGTTATCCCCTAAATTTGGTTTTAGAGAACCAGATTTTACCATTAATTACAAACATATTTTATATTTAAAAGAAACTAAAGTCAGGATGTGTCTTAAATACAATTCTACTTTATAACTGCTGATGGCCAAGAGGGAATTGTGTTATTGAACATGCATAAACACATATGAACTTGATCATGACTGTTCACATTATCATCCCTTCATATAATTGAATTATATGTATGACTGTGACTGTATGTTGAGTTTAACTGCCATTAAATTATCTTCAAAAAGATTTTATCGTGGTTTTTCCTTGAAATAAAACGTTATTATATATGAGAAATGAATCAGGCTGGAAAAGTCTGATTTAAATTTTTTTTTTTTTTAAATCAGTCTACCAGAGCTCTTTCAACAACTATTCAGTTCAGTTCAGTCACTCAGTCGTGACCGACTCTTTGCGACCCCATGAATCACAGCACGCGAGGCCTCCCTGTCCATCACCAACTCCCGGAGTTCACTCAAACTCATGTTCATTGAGTTGGTGATGCCATCCAGCCACCTCATTCTCTGTCATCCCCTTCTCCTCCCGCCCCCAATCCTTCCCAGCATCAGAGTCTTGAACATTAAAATTAAAAGCAAGCATTTTGTTGTAATATAATTGGTATCATTTCTCTCTTGGTAGTCCGTAAGATAATGTGTACCTTATGTCCAATGACATCTTAGAATCAATTAAATACAGTATCCAAATTAATCAAGATATATATTAGTAAAGCTAACCCAATGTGGTTCCAGATTAACAGTGGCTAAAACAAGACAGAAATTCATTCATTTTTTCCTCACATTATCAGTCTTGGAACAAGCTGCCTGTGTTTTCCGTGGTTATTCCATGTTGGGGACTCAGGTTTTTTTTTATTTTGTTGCATCACCATGTACAGGGTGTAGCCCTCATCTACGTGGTTGAAGATGGTTTGATATTGTGTATACATAGTAGGCAATGGGAAGAGGGCAAAGGGGAAGTGAATGGCATACTCCTTCCCTTTAGGGTCATAACCTAGACGTTGCATATATTGCATGTGTGTTCATTCCATTGGCCAGAAAACTGTCACGTGGCCAGAAAATGCTACAAAGGAGAGACAGAAATATAGCCCTTAGTCCAGGTGTCACATACCCAGATGACAATAAGAAGTTCTATTATTATGGAGGGAGGGGAGGATGAATTTGGTGGGCCAAGGAGCATTTGTGTTGTGTGTGGCCCTAGGGTTTCAAATTGTTGGAACTGCCTATAGAAGGAATGGATTGTCTTAAGAAATGATGAGAGATCTGTGGCTAAGTTGTTCAAGGAAGA
This sequence comes from Moschus berezovskii, assembly GCF_049115385.1. NCBI lineage: Eukaryota > Metazoa > Chordata > Mammalia > Artiodactyla > Moschidae > Moschus > Moschus berezovskii. Next base: position 46,336,204 of record NC_142488.1, on the reverse strand, counting down.
CCTAACTGAACACTGGAAGTGATATATTATAGAAAACACTTAAGCAGTGGTTGGGAAAGGGACAGCAAATGCCTTCGAAGGTCCTTCCCAGCCTGGGGTTTCACATGTGCTCAGGTTCTACCTACACTTGTCTGTGAATCCTACTTGCTGTATGTGAATCACTTGGCTGCTATCTGTGCTGAGTGTTTGACTTCACTGCAATTGCCCAAATGTATACAGAGAGGCATCACTGACTCAGTGGACATGAGTTTCAACAAGCACCAGGAGTTGGTTGTGGACAGGGGAGCCTGGCATGCTGCAGTCCATGGGGTCGCAAAGAGTCAGACACGACTGAGTGACTGAACTGAACTGAACCGATACAGAGAACTTCAGATAAATTTCTGTTTGACCCCCAGAGATCAGGGATGGGGAATGGAGGTGGGCAGAGCATGATAATTTGGTTAATCATATCTTGATGGTGGTGGGATAGAGCTGCTAGCTGAGTCAGGCAGAGGTTAAGAGAGAAAGGAGACCAGCTCAGGGTGTATTCTGTTACAGATCTCCAACCAAGCTTCCCCACTGCTCCTCCTTTCTGAGTGCAAGCACAGGTACAGGTGCCCTTATGCACTATTAAAAGGAGTGTGAAATGGTGTAGATATTATGTACAGCAAATTGGCGCTACTTAGATAAAATAAGAATATACCTTAACTGTGCCCCGGATTTGCCATTCCTTGGATAGAGTCCCCCCCAAATTTATCAGACAAGTACAAGAATATTCATCAAAGTATTGCTTGTACAGGGGACTAATGGAAGCAAAGTGAGAGTCTATCCTTGAAAGGGTAGACAGATAAAATGTGGTAAGTGGCCACATTAGAAGCAAAGAATCCTGGATCTTAACATCAGAGTGCCATGTGAAACCTATATGGTATTATTAGTCTATACTGTGTGTGTGTGTGTGTGAGAGAGAGAGAATTAGTCAACTTACTCTGCCACAAAGAAACAAAGGATATTCTGAGTGTCTTAAATAACAGACCTTTAATCTCTCTCAATTCTGGAGGTTAGAAATTCATGATATAGATACCAGAAATTCTGATTTGGGGTAAGGGCTCTCTTCCTTTCCTTGTAAATGACTGCTTCTTCCCTGTGTCCTCATATACCCACTCCTCTGGTCTTGTGTGGAGATAGAAAGAGCTCATGTGTCCCTATCTCCACTTATAAGGATGTCAATACTACCAGGTTAGGGCACTACTCTGATGACCTCATTTAATTTTATACTTCCCTAAAAATTCTCTCTCCAAATATTTTGGAAGTTAACCTTATACCTCCCTAAAATTTTTCTCAAAGTACCTGGAAGTACTTTGGGGTTTAGGGCTTGAACATACGTACATCAGGGAGCTCAATACATTCCGTAACATTCTTCCCTATGACTTTTACCAAATGCATGTATTTCTCACATGCAAAATCCATTCATCCCTTCCCAACAGCCCCAACTGTCTTAATGCATTCCAGCACATATGCCCAGTCAAAAGACTCATCTATATATTATCTAATTTAGGGTTCAATGAGACTTGAGGTCTGATTCATCCAAAGGGCAAAATTCCTCTCCAGCTGTGAAATCAGACAAATGATCTGCTTCCCAAATATAATGGTAAGATAGGCATAGGAAAAACATTCCCTTTTGTAAAGGGAGAAATCAGAAAGAAGAGAGGAATGATAGATCTCAAGAAAGTGCAAAACCTAACAAGGCAAATTTCTTTAGAGTTTTCAGGCTGGAGAATAATCTTTGGCTGGATGCCTTGGGCAGTATCACTCCCACCCTCTCAGCATTTTGCTGTCATTTTTCTCCTGAGGCACTAGTCAGAGGCAGCCTGGCCCACTGAAACTAAGGAGGCAACAGCCTTCCCTCCAGGGTCTGTTAGGTCTAGATCCAATGGTGGGAATTGCAGCCCTGATGACCTCTAAATCACCTTTGGTGCCATTCCTTACTAGAAGGATGAAGCATGTTTACAGCTAAATAACTCTATTGTCCTGCCTTATAGATTCCAAACTCTTCCCTTTACTTCATCCCCTCTATTCTCCCCTGGTCCACGCTGACAGTGTCTGTGTTTGCATAATCCCATCTCTATTCCTGACTTCTGCTGAGATACCTAATTAAAATCATGAGTAGTCTCCTCAGGGCGTGGTTTTCTAGGCACATCCTGGGTGTTCTCTCCAGAACATGCTTTATATTTTTGGCAATGTGGATAGAATGAGAATTTTTCAAATATTCAAATTCTGGTTCCTCTTGTTTAATGATTCTTTTGATTTATCTCTCTCCTCTTGCATTTCACTATAATCAGCTGCTCTTCACATGCACACTTTGCCTAAAAATCTCCTCAACTAAATATCTAATTTCATTGAGCACAGTTACTACCTTCACAAAACATTAGAGCAAATTTCAGCTGAATCCTTTGCCACTTTATAATAAGGATGAACTTTTCTCCAGTTTGTAACAGTCACTGAAAGGCAATATAGGCTTTTTCTAGCATGTACCTCAAAACTCTGTCAGCATCTACTCATCACCTACTTCCAAACCCACTTCTACATTTTTAGATTTTTATTAAAGTAGTACTTCACTTCATGGTACTGAAATCTGTGTTAATCTGCTTGGTCTTCCAAGACAAAATATCACAGACTGGGTGTCTTAAACAACATAGCTCTGGAGGCTAGAAGTCCATGGTCAAAGTGCCAGCAAATTTACTTTCTTGTGAGGGCTCTCTTCCTGGCTTATAGTCAGCTACGTTTTTGCTATGTCTCCACATGGTCTCTCTTCTGTGCATGTAGAGAGAGAAAGCAACCTCTGATATCTCTTCCTCTTCTGATAAGGGCATCACTCCAATAGGATGAAGGTCCCACATTTATGACTACATTTAACCTTAATTATCTCTCTAAAGCACTCCCTCTAAACTTGACCCACGTTTGGGATTAGGGCTGCAACGTACAGATTTTGGAAGAACAAGATTTAGTCCATAACACTCACAATATCTAGAGATCTCTATAGATGAATAGGCTGATAGATTTTATCTTTCCCTCTCCTTTTCTCCCCTTTGTTGTTCACTGCTTAGTCACTAAGTCATGTCTGACTCTGCAACCCCATAGACTGCAGCACACCAGGCTTCTCTGTCCCTCACTATCTCCTGGAGTTTGCTCAAACTCATGTCCATTGAGTCAGTGATGCTATCCAACCATCTCATCCTTTGTCGTCCCCCTCTCTTTCTACCCTCAATATTCCCCAGCAACAGAGCGTTTTCCAAAGAGTTGAGTGTTTGGATCAGGTAGCCAAAATATTGGAGCATCAGCTTCAGCATCAGACCTTCCAATGATTATTCAGGGTTGGTTTCCTTTAGGACTGACTGGTTAGATCTCCTTTCAGACCAAGGGACTCTCAAGAATCTTTTCCAGCACCACAATTCAAAAGCATCAATTTCTCAGACTTCTATTTGGTCCAACTCTCATATCCATACATGAATACTGGAAAACCAAAGCTTTGACTATTCAAATGTTTGTCAACAAACAGTTGTCTCTGCTTTTTAATATGCCATCTAGGCTCATCATAGCTATTTTTATTTCCCCAAGGAGCAAGCAATTTTTAAATTTGTGGCTGCAGTCACCATCTGCAGTGATTCTGGCACCCAAGAAAATAAAGTCTGTCACTGTTTCCACATTTTCCCAAACTATTTGCCATGAAGGGATGGGACCAGATGCCATGATCTTTGTTTTTTCGAATGTTGAAATCTAAGCCAGCTTTTTCACTCTCCTCTTGCACCTTCATCAAGAGGCTCTTTAGTTATTATTTGCTTTTTGTCGTTAGATTGGTATTGTCTCCTTATCTGAAGTTGTTGATATTTCTCTGGGCAATCTGATCCGGCACAGCATTTTGCATGACGTACTCTCCATAGAAGTTAAATAAGCAGGGTGATGATACAGAGTCTACAAATGCTCCTTTCCTAATTTTGAACCAGTCCTGTTGATGTCCAGTTATAACTGTAGCTTTTTGTCCTGCATACAAATTTCTCAGCAGACAGGTTAGGTGGTCTGGTATTCCCATCTCTTTAAGAATACTCCACATTTTGTTGTGATCCACACAGTCAAGGATGTGGTCCAGGCTTCAGCAGTACATGAACCGTGAACTTTCAGATGATCAATCTGGATTTAGAAAAGGTAGAGGAACCAGAGATCAAAATTGCAAAATCTATTGGCTCATAGGAAAAGCAACATAGTTCCAGAAAAACATCTACATCTGCTTTATTGATTATGTCAAAGCCTTTGTCTGCAGATCACAACAAACTGTGGAAAATTCTTCAAGGATGGGAATAACAGACCACCTTACCTGCCTCATGAGAAACCTGTATGCAGGTCAAGAAGCAACAGTTAGAACTGGACATGGAGCACAGACTGGTTCCAAATTGGGAAAGGAGTAAATCCAGGCTGCATATCATCACCCTGCTTATTTAGCTTATATACAGAGTGCGTCATATGAAATGCCGGGCTGGAAGAAGCACAAGCTGGAATCAAGATTGCCGGGAGAAACTTCAATAACCTCAGATAAACAGATGACACCACCCTTATGGCAGAAAATGAAGAAGAATTAAAGAACCTCTTAATGAAAGTGAAAGAGGAGAGTTAAAAAGCTGGCTTAAAACTCAAAATTCAAAAAACTCAGATCATGGCATCCGGTCACATCACCTCATGGCAAATAGTTGGGGAGACAATGGAAACAGTGACAGACTTTATTTGGGGGGACTCCAAAATCACTGTAGATGGTGACTGCAGCCATGAAATTAAAAGACACTCGCTCCTTGGAAGAAAAGCTATGACAGACCTTGATAGCATATTAAAAAGCAGAAACATTACTTTGCTGACAAAGGTCCATCTAGTCAAAGCTATGGTTTTTCCAGTAGTCATGTATGGACATGAGAGTTGGACTATAAAGAAAGCTGACTGCTGAAAAATGGATGCTTTTGAACTGTGGTCCTGGAGAAGACTCTTGAGGATCCCTTGGACTGCAAGGAGATCAAATAAATCATTCCTAAAGGAAATCAGTCCTGAATACTCATTGGAAGGACTGATGCTGAAGCTGAAACTCCAATACTTTGGCCACCTGATACGAAGAGCTGACTCATTTGAAAAGACCCTGATGCTGGGAAAGATTGAAGGCAGGAGAAGAAGGGGACGACATAAGACGAGGTGGTTGGATGGCATCACCGACTCAATGGACATGAGTTTGATCAAGCTCTGGCAGTTGGTGATGGACAGGGAAGCCTGGCGTGCTGCAGTGCATGGGGTCACAAGGAGTCAGACACAACTGAGAGACTAAACTGAACTGAACTGAACACAGTCAAAGACTTTAGTGTAGTCAATAAAGCATAAATAGATATTTTTTGGAATTCCCCTGATTTCGCTATGATCCAATCATATATGATTTCTGGTTCCTCTTCCTTTTCTAAATCCAGCTTGTATATCTGGAAGTTCTTGGTTCATGTACTATTGAAGCCTAACTTGAAGGATTTTGAATATTACTTTGCTAGCATGTGAAATGAGCACAATTGTATGATAGTGTGTATATTCTTTTACATTTCCTTTCTTTGGGATTGGAATGAAAACTCACCTTTCCCAGTCCTGTGGCCACTACTGAGTTTTCCAAATTTGCTGGTATATTGAGTGCAGCACTTTCTCAGCATCATCTTTAGGATAATAGTTCAACTGGAATTCCATCACCTCCACTAGCTTTGTTTGTAGTGATGCTTCCCAAGGCCCACTTGACTTCATACTCCAGGATGTCTGGCTCAAGGTGAGTGACCACACCATTATGTTTATCTGGGTCATTAAGACTTTCTTGTACAGTTTTCTGTGTATTCTTGCCACCTCTACTTAATCTCCTCTGCTTCTGTTAGGTACTTGATATTTCTGTTCTTTATTGTGCCCATCTTTGCATGAAATATTCCCTTGGTAACTTCAATTTTCTTGAAGACATCTCTAGTCTTTCCCATTCTATTGTTTTCTTCTGTTTCTTTGCATTGTTCACTTAAGGCTTTCTTATCTCTCTTTGCTATTCTCTGAAACTCTGCATTCAGTTTTTGTGTTTTTTTTTTTCCCTTTTAGCTCCTCATCATTTCTCAGCTACTTGTATAACCTCCTCAGACAACTACTTTGCCTTCTTTCATTTCTTTCTCATGGGAATGGTTTTGGTCACCACCTCCTGTACAGTGTTACGAACCTCCATCCATAGTTCTTCAGGCACTCTATCAGATCTAATCCCTTGAATCTATTTGTTACCTCTACTGTATAGTCACATGGGATTTCATTTAAGCAGTACGTGGATGGTCTCGTGGTTTTCACTACTTTCTTCAATTTAAGCTTCAGTTTTGCAATAAAGAGCTCATGATCTGAGCCACAGTCACCTTAGGTCTTTTTTTTTCCTGACTGTATAGAGCTTCTCCATCTTTGGCTGCAAAGAATATCATCGATCTCATTTCAAGTTTCACATGTGCTGATGTCCATGTGTAGAGCTGTATCTTGTGTTGTTTGAAGAGGGTGTTTGCTATGACCACTGTGTTTTCTTGGCAAAATTTTGTTAGCCTTTGCCATACTTGATTTTGGATCCATGGCCAAGTTCAGTTCAGTTCAGTTCAGTCACTCAGTCGTGTCCTACTCTCCGCGACCCCATGAATCACAGCACGCCAGGCCTCCCTGTCCATCACCAACTTCCAGAGTTCACTCAAACTCATGTCCACAGAGTCGGTGATACCATCCAGCCATCTCATTCTCGGTCGTCCCCTTCTCCTCCTGCCCCCAACCTTTCCCAGCATCAGAGTCTTTTCCAGTGAGTCAACTCGTCGCATGAGGTGGCCGAAGTATTGCAGTTTCAGCTTTAGCATCAGTCCTTCCAATGAACACCCAGGATCGATCTCCCTTAGAATGGACTGGTTGGATCTCCTTGCAGTCCAAGGGACTCTCAGGAGTCTTCTCCAGCACCACAGTTCAAAAGCATCATTTCTTCGGTGATCAGCTTTCTTCACAGTCCAACTCTCACATCCATACATGACCACGGGAAAAACCATAGCCTTGACTAGACGGACCTTTGTTGGCAAAGTGATGTCTCTGCTTTTTAATATATTATCAAGGTTGGTCATAACATGGCCAAACTTGCCTGTTATTCCAGGTACCTCTTGATTTCCTACTTTTGCTTTCCAATCCCCTATGATGAAAAAGAATCTTTTCTTGATGTTAGTTTTAGAAAGTGTTATAGGTCTTCCTAGAACCAATCAGCCTCTACTTCTTCAGCATCAGTGTTTGTGGTATAGACTTGAATTACTGTGATGTTGAATGTCTTGCTTTGGAAAAAAAAGAACCAGATCATTCTGTTGGTTTTTTGATTTCACCAAAGTTCTGGATTTTGGACTCTTGTTGACTATGAGGACTACTCCATTTCTTCTAAAGGGTTCTTGCCCATAGTAATAGATATAATGGTTGTCTGAATTATATTTTCTCATCCCCTTCAATTTTAGTTCACTGATTCCTAAGATGTCGATGTTTGTTTTTGAAATCTCCTGCTTGACCACATCCAATTTACCTTGATTCGTGGACCTAACATTCCAGGTTTCTATGCAATATTGTTCTTTACAAAATTGGACTTCACTTTTACCACCAGACACATCCACAACTGAGCGTTGTTTCCACTTTGGCCCAGCCTCTTCTCCATTCTTTCCTAGTAGCATACTGGACACCTACTGACCTTGAGGGCTTATCTTCTGGTATCATATCTTTTTGCCTTTTCATACTGTTCATTGGATTCCTGAGGGAAGAATACTGAAGTGGTTTGTCATTCCCTTCTTCTTTGGACCATGTTTTGTCAGAACTCTCCATCATGACCTGTCTGTCTTACATGGCCCAGCATGGCATGGTTTATAGCTTCACTGAGTTACACAAGGCTGTGATCCATGTGATTATTTTGGTTAGCTTTCTGTGATGGTGGTTTTCATTCTGGAGTTTGTGAGATTATAGGAGAAGCTGCAACAAGACAGTAGGAGGGACACAATCAAGATCAAATGCCATACCCTCCAGGTGGGCAACCCACAAACTGGAGAACAATAATAAGACCAAAGAGGTTCCCTACTCTTTTGAAGTTTCTAGGCTCCACATAAGCCTTCCCAGCCTGAGGATCCAGCAAAGGGACTGGGAATTCCAAGTTAATCTGACCTTGAAGGACAATGATATTTGATCACAGGACTTCCACATGTCTGGGGGAAACAGAGACTCTTAGAGGACATAAAGAAACCCTTGTAAGCACCAGGATGTGGGGGAAAGAAGCCATGACTCCTTAGGAGACTGAACGAGACCTGCCTGTGAGTGTTTGAGGGTCTCCTGTAGAGGCATGGGTTGGCAGTGTCCTGCCACAGGGACAAGGGCACTGACAGCCACAGTCATGGGAGGTGCGTGTTGACATAAGCCCTTTTGGAGGTCACCAAGTAGCCCTACCATAGCAGTTGTAGACTCCAGGACTGGGTACCCTCAGGCCATACAACTAACAGGGAGGGAGCACAGCCCCACACATCAACAGACAGTTCTCTCCTTATCAATAATTTACACTTTAGAAAAACACATGCAATACAACAAATAGGCATTAAATAGTTTTCAGTGGTTGCTATCTGGGGTATACATGATGTAGGGAATGGGGATACAAGGGAAGGAAGTCAAAAGGAAGAAGAATTAGAAAATAAGAAGGCCTTGTCTACAGAGGAAAAATAGGGTGAAACTAAAAACTGTTTGCAGTGATGGCTGAAGACTCTTCATATTTGTCAAGAGATGTACACCCACTGATTCGAAAAGGATGTTGTTATTGTTGTTCAGTTGCTAAGTCATGTCTAGCTTTTTGCAACCCTATGGACTGGTCCCCACCAGGCCCCTCTGTCCTGGGATTCTCCAGACAAGAATACTGGAGTGGCTTGCCATTTCCTTCTCCAGGGGATCTTCCTGACCCAGGGATTGAACACACATCTCCTGTAGCTCCTGCATTGGCAGGAAGATTCTTTACCTCTGAGTTACCTGGGAAGCCCATAATACCTAGACCAACCACTAAAATACTATAGAAAGAGGTATACTTAAAAATAGTTTAGATAAAATGTAATTTCATAAAATGTTCAATTAAACATAGGAAGAAAATAATAACAAAAAAAAACAGAGACTAAATTAAGAGAGAGATAAAACAGTAAACAAAAGTTATACACTTAAGTCCTAACTTATTAATAAGGGCACTAGGCATAAATGGCCTAAATAATGCAATCCAAATACTTATTAGCCAGGATGATTAAAAACTATGGCCCATCTATATGCTGTTTATATGCTGATTTCACTTCCATATAAAGATATAGGTATATTGGAAGAGTGGAAGAAGATATACTGTACAAACAGTAATCCAAGGAAAACAGGAATGGATTTGTTAACATCAGATAAAGTAGACTTCAGAGCAAAGAAAATTACTAGGTACAGAACAGAAAGATACGTTGAAAAGTGAAAGTGTTAATCACTCAGTCATGTCTGACTTTTTGGGATTCCATGGACTGTAACCCACCAGGCTCCTCTTGTCCAGGCAAGAATAGTGCAGTGGGTAGCCATTCCCTTCTCCAGGGTTTCTTCCTGACCCAGGGATCAAACACAGGTCTTCTGCATTGCAGGTAGATTCTTCACCATCTGAGCCACCGGGGAAGCCCAAAGTAAAAGTGTTAGTTGCTCAGCTGTGTCTGACTCTTTGTGACAACATGGCCTGTTGCCCGCCAGGCTCCTCTGTCCATGGAATTCTCTAGGCAAGAATACTTGAGTGGCTGGCCATTCCCTTCTCCAGAGCATTTTCCCAACCCAGGGATTGAATCCAGGTTCCTGCATTTCAGGCAGGTTCTTTACTATCTGAGCATCTAGGTATACACAAGAGGTACACTGTTGTTATTCAGTCTCTCAGTCATGTCTGACTCTTTACAACCCCATGGACTGCAGCATGCCAGGCTTCCCTGAGCTTCACCGTCTCCCAGGGCTTGCTCAAACTCAAGTTCATTGAGTCGGTGATGCCATCCAACTATCTCATACTGTCGTCCTCTTCTCCTTGTGCCTTAAATTTTTCCCAGCATCAGGTTTTTTCCAATGAGTCAGTGCTTTGCATCAGGTGGCCAAACTATTAGGGCTTCAGCTTCATCATCGATCCTTCCAGTGAATACTCAGGATTGATATCCTTTACAATTGACTGGTTTGATCTCCTTGTAATTCAAGGGACTCTCAAGAGTCTTCTTCAATGCCACAGTTCAAAAGCATCAATCTTTCGTTGCTCAGCCTGTTTTATGGTCCAATTCTCACATCCATAAATGACTACTGGAAAAGCCATAGCTTTGACTAGATGGACCTTTGTCAGCAAAGTAATGCCTCTGCTGTTTAATACACTGTCTAAGTTTGTCATAGCTTTTCTTCCAAGGAGCAAGTGCCTTTTAATCTCATGGCTGCAGTCACCATCTGTGGTGATTGTGGAGCCCAAGAAAATAAAGTCTGTCACGGTTTCCATTGTTTATCCATCTATTTGCCATGAGGTAACGAGACCAGATGCCATGATCTTAGATTTTTGTTTTTTAATATTAATTTATTTATTTAAAATGGAGGCTAATGACTTTACAATATTGCAGTGGTTTTTGCCATACATTGACATGAATCACCCATGGGTGTACATTTGTTCCCAATCCTGAATGCCCCTCCCACCTCCATCCCCATCCCATCCTTCAGGGTCATCTCAGTGCACCAGCCCTGAGCACCCTGTCTCATGCATTGAACCTGGACTGGTGATCTGTTTCACATATGATAATATATATGTTTCGATACTATTCTCTCAAATCATCCCACCCTCACCTTCTCCCACAGAGTCCAAAAGACTTTTTTACATGTGTGTCTCTTTTGCTGCCTCACATATAAGGTCACCCTTACCATTTTTCTAAATTCCATATATATGCATTAGTATACTATATTGGTGGTTTTCTTTCAGACTTACTTCACTCTGTATAATAGGCTCCAGTTTCATCCACCTCATTAGAACTGATTAAAATGCATTATATTTAATGGCTAAGTAATATTCCTTTATATATATATGAAACTTTTCTTATCCATTCATCTACCGATGGACATCTAAGTTGCTTCAATGTCCTAGTTATTGTAAACAGTACTGTGATGAACATTGGGGTATACTTGTCTCTTTCAATTCTGGTTTCCTTGGTGGATATGCCCAGCAGTGGGATTGCTGGGTGGTATGGCAGTTCTATTTGTAAGGCCTCCTCAGACAGCCATTTTGCTTTTTTGCATTTCTTTTCCATGGGGATGGTCTTGGTCCCTGTCTCCTGTACAATGTCATGAACCTCCGTCGAGAGTTCATCAGGCACTCTATCTATCAGATCTACTCCCTTAAATCTATTTCTTATTTCCACTGTATAATCGTAAGGGATTTGATTTGGGTCATATCTCAATGGTCTAGTGGTTTGCCCTACTTTCTTCAATTTCAGTCTGAATTTGGCAATAAGGAGTTCATGATCTGAGCCACAGTCAGCTCCAGGTCTTGTTTTTGCTAACTGTATAGAGCTTCTCCATCTTTGGCTGCAAAGAATATAATCAGTCTGATTTCGGTGTTGACCATTTGGTGATGTCCATGTGTAGAGTCTTCTCTTGTGGTGTTAGAAGAGGGTGTTTGCTATAAACAGTGTATTCTCTTGGCAAAACTCTATTCCTTTGCCCTGCTTCATTTCGTGCTCGAAGGCCAAATTTGCCTGTTACTCCAGGTGTTTCTTGACTTCCTACTTTTCATTCCAGTCCCCTATAATGAAAAGCACATCTTTTTTGGGTGTTAGTTCTAAAAGGTCTTGTAGGTCTTCATAGAACCGTTCAACTTCGGCTTCTTCAGCATTATTGGTTGGGGCATAGACTTGGATTACTGTAATATTGAATGGTTTGCCTTGGAAACGAACAGAAATCATTCTGTCATTTTTACGATTGCATCCAAGTACTGCAGTTTGTACTCTTTTGTTGACCATGATGGCTACTCCATTTCTTCTAAGGGATTTCTGCCCACAGTAGTAGATATAATGGTCATCTGAGTTAAATTCACCCATTCCAGTCCATTTTAGTTCATTGATTCCTAGAATGTCTACGTTCACTCTTGTCATCTCCTGTTTGACCACTTCCAATTTGCCTTGATTCATGGACCTAACATTCCAGGTTCCTATGCAATATTGCTCTTTACAGCATCGGACCTTGCTTCTAAGAGAAGTGAAAAGCAAAGGAGAAAAGGAAAGATATAAGCATGTGAATGCAGAGTTCCAAAGAATAGCAGGGAGATATAAGAAAGCCTTCCTCAGTGATCAATGCAAAGAAATAGAGGAAAACAACAGAATAGGAAAAACAAGAGATCTTTTCAAGAAAATTAGAGATATCAAGGGAACATTTCATGCAAAGATGGGCACGATAAAGGACAGAAATGGTATGGACCTAACAGAAGCAGAAGATATTAAGAAGAAATGGCATGAATACAGAGAAGTACTGTACAAAAAAGATCTTCATGATGAAGATAATCACGATGGTGTGATCACTCACCTGGAACCAGACATCTTGGAATGTGAAGTCAAGTGTTCCTTAGAGAGCATCACTATGAACAAAGCTAGTGGAGGTGATGGAATTCCAATTGAGCTATTTCAAATCCTGAAAGATGATGCTGTGAAAGTCCTGAACTCAATATGCCAGCAAATTTGGAAAACTCAGCAATGGCCACAGGACTGGAAAAGGTCAGTCTTCATTCCAATCCCAAAGAAAGGCAATGCCAAAGAATGCTCAAACTACTACACAATTGCACTCATCTCACACGCTAGTAAAGTCATGCTCAAAATTCTCCAAGCTAGGCTTCAGCAATATGTGAACCGTGAACTCCCAGATGTTCAAGCAGGTTTTAGAAAAGGCAGAGGCACCAGAGATCAAATTGCCAACATCCGCTGGATCATTGAGAAAGCAGGAATTCCAGAAAAACATCTATTTCTGCTTCATTGACTATGCCAAAGCCTTTGACTGTGTGGATCACAATGAACTGTGGAACATTCTGAAAGAGATGGGAATCCCAGACCACCTGACCTGCCTCTGGAGATACCTGTATGCAGGTGAGGAAGCAACAGTTAGAACTGGACATGGAACAACAGACTGGTTCCAAAGAGGAAAAGGAGTACGTCAAGGTTGCATATTGCCACCCGGCTTATTTAAATTATATACAGAGTACATCATGAGGAACGCTGGGCTGGAAGAAGCACAAGCTGGAATCAAGATTGCCGGGAGAAATATCAATAACCTCAGATATGCAGATGACACCACCCTTATGGCACAAAGTGAAGAGGAACTCAAAGGCCTTTTGATGAAAGTAAAAGAGGAGAGTGAAAAAGTTGGCTTGAAGCTCAACATTCAGAAAACGAAGATCATGGCATCTGGTCCCATCACTTCATGGGAAATAGATGGGGAAACAGTGGAAACAGTGTCAGACTTTATATTTTGGGCTCCAAAATCACTGCAGATGCTGATTGCAGCCATGAAATTAAAAGACGCTTGCTCCTTGGAAGGAAAGTTATGACCAGCCTAAATAGCATATTAAAAAGCAGAGACATCATATGTGACCAGTCCAGGTTCGACGCATGATACAGGATGCCCGGGGCTTGTGCACGGGGATGACCTGGAGGGAGGATATGGGGAAGAGGGAGGTGGGAGGGGGGTTCAAGAAAGGGAACACATGTACACCCGGGGCGGATTCGTGTCCATGTATGGCAAAACCAACCAATATATTAATGTAAGGTAAAAAATAAAATAAAATATAAGGCAATGGAAAGCTGTGAAAGAAGATAGTTCAAAAAAAAAAAAAAAAAGCAGAGACATTACTTTGCCAACCAAGGTCTGTCTAGTCAAGGCTATGGTTTTTCCCGTGGTCATGTATGGATGTGAGTTGGACTGTGAAGAAAGCTGATCGCCGAAGAATTGGATGCTTTTGAACTGTGTTGCTGGAGAAGACTCTTGAGAGTCCCTTGGACTGCAAGGAGCTCCAACCAGTCCATTCTAAGGGAGATCAATCCTGGGTGTTCATTGGAAGGACTGATGCTAAAGCTGAAACTCCAATACTTAGGCCACCTCATGCGACGAGTTGACTCACTGGAAAAGACTCTGATGCTGGGAGGGATTGTGGTGGGAGGAGACGGTAACGACAGAGAATGAGATGGCTGGATGGCATCACTGACTCGATGGAAATGAGTTTGAGTGAACTCCGGGAGTTGGTGATGGACAGGGAGGCCTGGCGTGCTGTGGTTCATGGGGTCGCAAATATTCGGACACGTCTGAGCGACTGAACTGAACTGAACTGAACTGATGGCAGTTCTATTTCCAGTTTTTTTTTTTTTTAAGGAATCTCCACATTGTTCCCCATAGTGACTGTACTAGTTTGCATTCCCACCAACAGTGTCACAGGGTTCCCCTTTCTCCACACCCTCTCCAGCATTTATAATTTGTAGACTTTTTGATATCAACCATTCTGACTGGCCTGAGGTGGTACCTCATTGTGGTTTTGATTTGCATTTCTCTGATAATCAGTGATGCTGAGCATTTTTTCATGTGTTTGTTAGCCATCTGTGTATCTTCTTATAGAAATGTCTCAGCAAAAGAGACACAGATGTATAGATCAGTCTTTGGGACTCTGTGGGAGAGGGTGAGGGTGGGATGATTTGGGAGAATGGCATTGAAACACGTATGTTGTCATATGTGAAATGAATCACTAGTTCAGGGTCAATGCATGTTATAGGATGCTCGGGGCTGGCATGCGGGGATGACCCAGAGGAAGGATAAAGGGAGGAGGGAGGTGGGAGGGGGGTTCAGGAGGGGGAACTTATGTAAACCCGGGGCGAATTCATGTCAATGTATGGCAAAACCAACCAATATAATATTGTAAAATAATTTGCCTCCAATAAAAAATAATTACTAAAAAAAAAAAAAAGAAATGTCTGTTTAGCTCTTTGGCCCACTTTTTGATTGGGTGTTTATTTTTCTGGAATTGAGCTGCATGAGATGCTTGTATATTTTTGAGATTCATTCCTTGTCAGTTGCTTCATTTGCTATTATTTTCTCCCATTGTGAAGCCTGTCATTTCACCTTATAGTTTCCATCGTTGTGCAGAAGCTTTTAAGTTTAACTAGGTCCAATTTGTTTATTTTTGCCTTTATTTCCATTACTCTGGGAGATGGGTCATAAAGGATCCTGCCGTGATTTATGTCAGAGAGTATTTTGCCTATGTTTTCCTCTAGGAGTTTTATAGTTTCTGGTCTTACGTTTAGATCTTTAATCAATTTGGAATTTATTTTTGTGTATGGTGTTAGAAAGTGTTCTAGTTTCATACTTTTACAAGTAGTTGACCACTTTTCCCAGCACCACTTGTTAAAGAGATTGTCGTTTCTCCATTGTATCGTCTTGCCTCCTTTGTCAAAGATAAGGTGTCCATAGGTGGTGGATTTATCTCTGGGCTTTCTATTTTGTTCCATTGATCTATATTTGTCTTTGTGCTAGTACCATACTGTCTTGATGACTGTACCTTTGTAGTATACCCTGAAGTCAGGCAGTTTGATTTCTTCATGTCCATTCTTTCTCAAGATTGCTTCGGCTATTCGAGGTTTTTGGTATTTCCATACATGTTGTGAAATTATTTGTTCTAGGTCTCTGACAAATACCATTGGTAGTTTGATAAGAATTGCATTGAATCTATAGATTGCTTTGGGTAGTATACTCATTTTCACTATATTGATTCTTCCAATACATGAACATGGTATATTTCTCCAATCATTTGTGTCCTCTTTTATTTCTTTCATCAGTAGGTTGATGTATTCCTGAGTACTTTATTCTTTTCATTGCAGTGGTGTATGGATTTGTTTCCTTAATTTCTCTTTCTCATTTTTAGTGTATAGGAATTCAAGGGATTTCTGTGTGTTAATTTTATATCCTACAACTTTACTACTTTCATTGTTTAGCTCTAGTAATTTTCTGGTGGAGCCTTTAGGATTTTCTGTGTAGAGGATCATGTTATCTGTAAACAGTGAGAGTTTCACTTCTTTTTCAATCTGGACTCCATTTATTTATTTCTCTTCTCTGATTGCTGTGGCTAAAACTTACAAAACTGTTGAATAGTACTGCTGAGCATAGGCACCCTTGTCTTGCTCCTGACTTTAGGGGAAAAGCTTTCAATTTTTCACCATTGAGGATAATGTTTGCTGTGGGTTTGTTATATATAGCTTTTATTATGTTGAGGTATGTTCCTTCTATTCCTGCTTACTGGAGGGTTTTTATCTTAAATGGATGTTGAAATTTGTCAAAGGTTTTCTCTGCATCTATTGAGATAATCATATGGGTTTTATCTTTCAATTTGTTAATGTGGTGTATTACATTGATTGATTTCCATATATTAAAGAATCCTTGCATACCTGGGATAAAGCCCACTTGGACACGATGTATGATCTTTTAATATGTTGTTGAATTCTGTTTGCTAGAGTTTTGTTAAGGATTTTTGCATCTATGTTCATCAGTGACATTGGCCTGTAGTTTTCTTTTTTTGTGACATCTTTGTCTGGTCTTGGTATTAGGGTGATGGTGGCCTCATAGAATGAGTTTGGCCTCTGAAGTTTTCTGGAAGAGTTTGAGTAGGATAGGTGTTATCTCTTCTCTACATTTTTGGTAGTATTCAGCTGTGAAGCTGTCTGGTCCTGGGCTTTTGTTTGCTGGAAGATTTCTGATTACAGTTTCAATTTCAATGCTTGTGATAGGTCTGTTAAGGTTTTCTATTTCTTCCTGGTTCAGTTTTGGAAAGTTATAATTTTCTAAGGATGTATCTATTTCTTCTAAGTTGTCCATTTTATTGACATATAGTTGCTAATCATAGTCTCTTATGATCCTTTGTATTTCTGTGTTGTCTGCTGTGATTTCTCCATTTCCTTTTCTAATTTTGTTGATTTGATTCTTCTCCCTTTGTTTCTTGATGAGTCTGTCTAATGGTTTGTCAATTTTATTTATCTTCTCAAAGAACCTGCTTTTAGCTTTGTTGATTTTTGCTGTGGTCTCTTTTGTTTCTTTTGCATTTATTTCTGCCCTAATTTTTATGATTTCTTTCCTTCTACTAACCCTGGAGTTCTTCATTTCTTACTTTCCTAGTTGCTTTAGGTGAAGAGTTAGGTTATTTATTTTACTTTTTTCTTGTTCTTGAGGTAAGCCTGTATTTCTATGAACCTTCACCTTAGCACTGATTTTACAGTGTCCCATAGGTTTTGAGTTGTTGTGTTTTCATTTTCATTCCTTTATTTCTATGCATATTCTGATTTCTTTTTTTATTTCTTCTGTGATTCCTTGGTTATTCAGAGGCGTGTTGTTTAGCCTCCATATGTATTATTTTTATTAGGTTTTTTTTCCCCCCTGTAGTTGATATCTAATCTTATCGCATTGTGATCAGAAAAGAGGCATGGAATGATTTCAATTTTCTTGAATTTACCAAGGCTAGATTTATGGCCCAGGACTTGATCTATCCTGGAGAAGATTCCATGTGCACTTGTGGAAAAGGTGAAATTAATTGCTTTGGGGTTAAATATCCTATAATATCAGTTAGATCTAACTGTTCCATTGTATCATTTAAAGTTTGTGTTCCCTTGCTAATTTTCTGTTTAGTTGGTCTATCCATACATGTGAGTGGAGTATTAAATCCTCCCGTTATTACTGTGTATTGTTAATTTCCCCTTTCATACTTGTTAACATTTGCCTTACATATTACAGTGCTCACATGTTGGATGCATATATATTTATAATTGTTATATCTTCTTGGAATGATCCTTTGATCATTATATAGTGTCCTTATTTGTCTCTTTCAAAGCCTTTATTTCAAAGTCTATTTTATTTGATATGAGTATTGCTACTCCTGCTTTCTTTTGGTCTCCATTTGTGTGAAACATCTTATTCAAGCCCTTCACTTTCAGTCTGTATATGTCCCTTGTTTTGAGGTGGGTCTCTTGTAGACAGCATATATAGGGGTCTTGCTTTTGCATCCATTCAGTCAGTTTGTGTCTTTTGGTTGGGACATTGAACCCATTTACATTTAAGGTAATTATTGATAAGTATGATCCCATTGCATTTACTTTGTTTTTTGGGGTTCAATTTATACACCTTTTCTGTGTTTCCTTTCTAGAGAAGATCCTTTAGCATTTGTTGAAGAGCTTGTTTGGTGGTGCTGAATTCTCTCAGCTTTTGCTTGTCTGTAAGGCTTTTGATTTCTCCTTCATATTTGAATGAGATCCTTGCTGGGTACAGTAATCTGGGCTGTAGGTTATTTTCTTTCATCACTTTAAGTATGTCCTGCCATTCCCTTCTAGGCTGAAGAGTTTCTATTGAAAGATCAGCTGTTATCCTTATGGGAATCCCCTGGTGTATTATTTGTTGCCTTTTGCTTGCTGCTTTTAATATGTGATCTTTGTGTTTGATCTTTGTTAATTTGATTAATATGTGTCTTGTGGTGTTTTGCCTTGGGTTTATCCTGTTTGGGACTCTCTGGGTTTCTTGAACTTGGGTGGCTATTTCCTTCCCCGTGTGATGGAATTTTTCCACTATTATCAACTCAAGTATTTTTTCATGGCCTTTCTTTTTGTATTCTTTTCTGGGGCTCTATGATTTGAATGTTGGGGTGTTTGACATTGTCCCAGAGATCTCTGAGGTTGTCCTCATTTCTTTTAATTCTTTTTCTTTTTTCCTCTCTGCTTCATTTATTTCCACCATTCTATCTTCTACCTCACTTATCCTATCTTCTGCCTCCGTTATTCTACTGTTGGTTCCCTTCTGAGTGTTTTTTATCTCAGTTATTGCATATTTGTTATTGATTGACTCTTTTTTATTTCTTCTAGGTCTTTGTTAAACATTTCTTTCATCTTCTCAATCCTTGTCTCCAGATTATTTACCTGTAACTCAAGATTTTGGATCATTTTTACTATCATTATTTTTAATTATTTTTCAGGTAGACTCCCTATCTTCTCCTCTTTTGTTTGATTTGGTGGGCATTTATCATGTTCCTTTACCAGATGAATATTTCTGTGCCTTTTCATCTTGTTTAGATTGATGTGTTTTGGGGTGGGCTTTTTGTATGCTGGAAGTTTGTGGTTCCTCTTTATTGTGGAGCTTGCTCCCTGTGGGTGGAGTTGGACGAGTGACTTGTCAAGGTTTCCTGGTTAGGGAAGGTTGCATCGGTGTTCTGGTGGGTAGAGCTTGATCTCTTCTCTTTGGAGTGCAATGAAGTGTCCAGTAGTGAGTTTTGAGGTGTCTATGGGTTTGGGGTGACTTTGGGCAGCCTGTATGTTAATGCAGCCTGTATATTTATG
Organism: Moschus berezovskii; assembly: GCF_049115385.1. NCBI lineage: Eukaryota > Metazoa > Chordata > Mammalia > Artiodactyla > Moschidae > Moschus > Moschus berezovskii. The sequence continues at coordinate 46,316,756 of NC_142488.1, read as the reverse complement.
TTCCTTCATTGCTGGAGAATTAGCGTGGTATATCTTGCTCTGGAACTTGTTGGCTCTTGGGTGGAGCTTTGTTTCAGTCTTGGTGGGGAGGCTTTTGGATGAGCTCTTGTCAATTAATGTTCCCTGGAGTCAAGAGATTTCTGTTGTTCTCAGGTTTTGGATTTAAGCCTCCTCCTATGGTTTTCAGTCTTATTCTTTCAGTAGCCTCAAGACTTCTCCATCCATACTGCAATGATGATAAAACTTCTAGGTTAATTGAGAAAAAATTCTCCACAGTGAGGGATACCCAGAGAGGTTCGCTGATTTAAATGTAGAAGAGAAGAGGGAGAAGGGAGATAGAGGTGACCAGTAGGAGAAGAGGGGGAGTCAAAAGGGAAGAGAGCAATCTAGTCAGTAATCAATTCCCTATGTGCCCTCCACAGCCTGGAGCACTCAGAGAGGTTCACGGAGTTACATAGGGATGAGAATAGTGGGGAAGGAGATAGAGGTGACCAACAGGAGAATACAGGGTGTCAAAAGGAGAGAGAGACAGTTCTAGCCAATAATCAGTTCCCTAAGTGTTCTACATAGCCCGGAATACCGAAAGAGATTCACATTGTTGGGTAGAGAAGAGAAGTGGAGGGAAGAGATAGAGGTGACCTTCATCTAGCTACAGGGCTCATCCTAACAGCTTTGAGCCAGCTGGACAGATAAGAACTTGGTGTTCCCTCTTCTCACGTCATGTATATCAGAGGTCCCTAAGTGCCAGCTCCCAGGCCTGCACAGAGATCACAGATATGTCTTGTTCAAACCCAATCAGGCATGATAGTAACCATCTGCATCAGTTGTCTCTCAACAGAAGGTCCCGATAAGGTGCAGACAAACTGCTTCCAGACCAGAACTCGGGAGGGGCCCGATCTTACCTTGAGTTTTAAGGCAGCTTTTTCACTTTCCTCTTTCACTTTCATCCAGAGATCATCAGTTCCTCTTCGCTTTCTGCCATAAGGGAGTGTCATCTGCATATCTGAGGTTATTGATATTTCTCCCAGCAATCTCAATTCCAGCTTGTGCTTCATCCAACCCAGCATTTCACATGAGGTACTCTGGATATAAGTTAAATAAGCAGGGTGACAATATACAGCCTTGACATACTCCTCTCCTAATTTGGAAGCAGTCCACTGTTCCATATCTGGTTCTAACTGTTGCTCCTTGACCTGCATACAGTTTTCTCAGGAGGCAAGTAAGATGGTCTGCTATTCCCACCTGTTGAAGAATTTTCCACAGTTTGTTGTGATTCACACAGTCAAAGACTTTAGTGTAGACAATGAAGCAAAAATAGATGCTTTCTCTGGAATTCTCTTGCTTTCTATGATCCAATGGATGTTGGCAATTTGGTCTTTGTTCCTCTGCCTTTTCTAAATCCAGCTTGAACATCTGGAAATTCTTGGTTCACGTACCATTGAAGCCTCGCTTGGAGAATTTTGCACATTATTTTGCTGGCGTGTGAAGAGGTACATTAGGTAATGACACAAGTGTCTATCTGCCAGGAAAACCTAGCAGTCCTAAATGGGTATACACCAACAATAGAACTGTAAAATATGTGAGACAAATCTGTTAGAACCAAAAGAGGAGAGAGACAAAGCTACAGTTATAGCTGGAGCCTTTAACATACGTCTCTCATTTTACAGAACTAGACAGAAAATCAGCAAGGGTATAGAGCTCTACAACATCATCAATGACAGAATCTAACTAACGTTTATAGAACACTCCATTCAACAACAGGATATGCATAATTTTCAAGTTTTCATGGAACGTATACCAATATTAGTTCAGTTCAGTTCAGTCGCTCAGTCGTGTCCAACTCTTTGCGACCCCATGAATCATAGCACGCCAAGCCTTCCTGTCCATCACCATCTCCCGGAGTTCACTTAAACCCAAGTCCACTGAGTCGGTGATGCCATCCAGCCATCTCATTCTCTGTCGTCCCCTTCTCCTCCCACCCCCAATCCCTCCCAGCATCAGAGTCTTTTCCAGTGAGTCAACTCTTCGCATGAGGTAGCCAAAGTATTGGAGTTTCAGCTTTAGCATCAGCCCTTCCAATGAACACCCAGGACTGATCTCCTTTAGAATGGACTGGTTGGATCTCCTTGAAATCTAAGGGACTCTCAAGAGTCTTCTCCAACACCACATTTCAAAAGCATCGATTCTTTGGCGATCATACCAATATAGATAGATCTATACCAATATAGATAGATGTTATTCTGGAATATAAAAAAAAAGGTTAACAGATTTAAAGAGTGGAAATACAGAGTGTTTTCTCTGACCTTAATAAATTCAAAATAGAAATCAGGAAAAAAATACCAGGAAAATCTATAAATATTTGAATTATATAAAAAACACTTTAAAATAATGCATGTGTCAAAGGTGAAGTCTCAAGGGAACTAAAAATACATGGAACTGAGCAAAAATGAAAATGAAACATATCAAAATGTGTGGGATGCCACAAAAGCAGTGGTGAGAGGGAAATTTGAGCTCCAAATACTTAGAAGAGAGGAAATACTTCTAATCAATAATCTTAGCTCCCGCCTCAATTAACTGGAAAAGAAGAGACAAACAAACCTATGGCAGGCAGAAAATAGAAAATAATACAAATAGAAGCAGGTATCAATGATTCAAAACAGGAAGAAAACAATAGGGACATCAATTAAACAGAAAGCTGATCATTTGAAAAACCTCTAACAAAACTAACAAACAGAAGAGAGAGACGACACAAATTATGGACATCAGGAATGAAACAGAAGATATCACTACTAAACCCACAGACTTCAAAAGAATAGCAAGGGAATACTCTGAACAACTCTAGTCTTGTAAATTAAACAAATTACATGAAATGGACCAATTCTCAAAAAAACACTACCACAACTCATCCAATATAGAATAAATAATTTGAATAACCCTGAAACTATTTAGAAAATTATTTTTTTTAATTTAATTTTAAAACTCCCCGAACCAGCACTTCCATGTCCATTTGCTTTCACTGGAGAATTCTACCAAATGGTTAAACAGAATAAACTCAACTCTTAATAGTCTCTCCAGAAAGCAGAATTGGAAAGAACACATTTCCATTTATTTTATGTCTTAATCTTTATATCTTAATTTTATGTCTTTTACATCTTAATTTTATGTCTTAATGTTCTGATACCAATTTCAGGTAAAGAGAGTACAAAGAAATTACAAATTAAAATCTTTCATGATTATAGATGTAAAAACTGTCATCAAAGTATTGACAAATAGAATTAGGCTATATATAAAAAGAATTGACCCCATGACTAAAAGAGATTTATTCTAGAGATGCAAAGCTAGTTTGTTATTCAAAAATCAATCAATGTTACATATCATATTAAAAGGCTAAGGAAGAAAAATATCATGATTATGTCCAGAAATACAGATAAAACACTTGACAAAATTCAGCACATATTTATGATAAAATCTTTTAAAACACTATGAGTGGGAGTGGGAGTACTTTCTCAACTTAATAAAATACATCTGCGAATAGACTTTGGCTAGTTAACATTACACTTGTGAAAGAATGAATGCTGTCCCACTTAGATCGTGAGCAAAGCAAGGATGCCCATTCTCAGCACTGCTAGTCAATATAGCTCTAGAGGTTAGACAAGAAAGTAAATAAAAGGAATACATGATGGAAAGAGAAATAAAACTGTTCTTGTTTTCAGATAACATGATTTGTCATGTAGGAAATCCTGATAAGTCAAAAACAAAACAAATTCCTATGTGTAATAAGTGAGTCAACAAGATTGCAGAATTAAGATCAGCATAATAAATAGCAATATGCATGTGGAAACTATGATTACAAAGTATGAAACCACTTACAAGTATTCAGAAGCATGAAATACCTAAGTGTGACAAAGATTTAACAAAAAATGTATAGCACTTTTTGCTGAAAACTACAAAATGCTAATAAAGGAAATCAAAGGAGATCTGAATAGAAGGACACTGTGTCCAGGGTTTAGAAGATGAGTCTATGTAATAAAGACACCAATCCTCCCAAATCAATATACAAATTTTAACAAAATTCCCATCAAAATCCCAGAAAGATTGTTGGTAGATATAGACAAGTGTTCTAAAATTTGTATGACAAGACAAAAGAACTAGAATAGCCAAAAGAATCTTATGATATAAAAAAAGGGACAGACATATAAATAATTGGAACAAAATTGAGAAGCCAGAAATCGACCCATAGAAGTATAGCCAAGTGATTTTTGACAGAGGTGAAAAAGTAATCCGACAAAGGAAGGACAGTCTTCACAACAAACAGTGCTGAAGCCATTGCATATCCATAAGCAGGATAGACCACTGCTAAGAGGTAACTGTAGTACCATCAAAGGCTGCAGTAATACAGCTGTCCCTCCACTAAAGGAAGGGCCAGGCTCCCCGCCCCCCAACCCGGAGAAAATGACTTTAGAAATAGCAGTAAATAACTCTGCTTCCCTCTCTTAACAAGGGGTCAGCCCCTCTGCTCCTTAGTTGGGGTCTGCAGTCCTTGGCATTTCTTGCCACAGTGGACAATAGAAAAAGGCTCCAAACACCTTGGACTGTGGCTACCCTGGGCCTCATACTCAAAGGAAAAATTTACCATTTTGCTGGTGACAGTCCTCCTCCCCAAGGAGAGAACATACCATGGTGCTTTAAGGAAGCCTTTGTGCCTTTGATTTTCCAATTCCAGGCAACACTTTAACTGTGACACTACCAGGTGAAAAGCTTTGGTTTATTTTGATTTAATCTTGGATTGCAGTGTATCCTGTCCAACAACTCGGGGTTGTCTATAAGCAATATTGGACATGGATGGAAGACATGGATGGGGGAGGGAGGATTAGATAAAGGACACTCACCCAAGCAGGGAAAGATATACTATGTTGATTTATACAAAGTATCAATGAGAGAGACCTCTCACCCCTGATTTCTCACCCCTGATTTTAGTACTAATTGCTAGTATCTTGTTCATTGGAAGGACTGATGCTAAAGCTGAAACTCCAATACTTTGGCCACCTCATGTGACAAGTTGACTCACTGGAAAAGACTCTGATGCTGGGAAGGATTGGGGGCAGGAGGAGACGGGGACGACAGAGAATGAGATGGCTGGATGGCATCACCGACTCGATGGACATGAGTGTGAGTGAACTCCGGGAACTGGTGATGGACAGGGAGGCCTGGTGTGCTGTGATTCATGGGGTCGCAAAGAGTCGGACATGACTGAGTGACTGATCTGAACTAACTGAATTGATTACAAATTAGGAAGGCTTGAGCCAGCCCTATAAAATGCCATTATTCTTATGCTAATGATTATTATTATAATCTTAGTAAGTGGTAATATTCCTTGCTGCTCATGCGAATACGTGTGCACATATGCATACACATACATTGTACATACATTGTACCCATTGTAGGCTCTTTATAACAAAGTTTAAACCACTATGGTAAAGGAGATAGCCATAACAGAAGAGATGGGCAGTGTGGGCAGGGAGAGGTACTATTTGTTGACTACCCACTATGTGCCATATACTCTGCTTGGGGACTTTTCCTATCTTAGCTCTTTTAACCCTTACCATGCAACCTGTGAAAGGTAAGTGCTATATTATTCCTGTTTTACTTATGAGGAGACCAGGGTTGAGAGAAGTGAAATGAGATAATCAGATTATGTTACTCTCCTGCTGGGTAAAGTTCTATAACATTTGCCCCTTCTCAGGAAGATAAATGTACTAACTCATCTCAGTCCCCGGGCTGTATTCTGGCAACTTCTCTACCTTCATCTCAGACACCTTCTCCCCTTATACACACACCTTTTCAGTAGATGTTCCAGCCACACTGACCTTTTTTCAGTTCCTCTAATGTGTCATATCCTTTTCAGATCCAGGGCCATTGCTAATAGTATTCTCTCTGCCTGAAATGCTCTACTCAGTGTCTATCTTCTACCCACCAGCTACCTCCTAAACATTCTCCAGGTCTTAGCTTAGATGTCACATTCTCAGGTTCTCAGGGGGAGCTTCCCCTGACTTCCCCCTTGACTGTGGTGCCCCTCAGAATGTGTTAGAACGCTTTGGTGTGTCCTTCCATTGCAATCTGCATCTCATCCATATTATTCATCACTTTGTTTCACACGTTTTCAGGGTCTATTTTCCTTATTAGAGGAAGCTTCTTCTCCACAGACTGTCCTGTTCTATGCTCTATCACTAGCAGCTAGTACAGTGGTTGGCATGTGATAGACGTTCCATAAGTATTTGTTGAATGAATGTATCATTAAGCCCTCTATAATTGGTACAGAATCAGTACACAATGAATATAATTAAATTATAAATATAGTTGTTATTCTTATTGTCTAAGGGCAAATAGCTAGTCAGAGGCAGAATCAGGAATTATTCTCTCTGAATCTAAAGTCAATGTTCCTTTCATAATATGGTTCTGCACAAATGGGTTCTAGGTCCAGCACTGCCACAGACTGGCTGTATGAATCAGAGTGAGGCACTTTATCACTCTGAATCTCAGTTATCCCTTTTGTAAACTGAGGTAAGGATAAGTGAAATTTAGACTGCTCTATGTATCATCTCAGTTCAGTTCAGTCGCTCAGTCATGTCCAATACTTTATGACCCAATGGACTATAGCACACCAGGCTTCCCTGTCCATCACGAGCTCCTGGAGTTTGCTCAAACATGTTTCTTGAGTCAGTGATGACATCCAACCCTCTCATCTTCTGTGGATCCCTTTTCCTCCTGCCTTCAATCTTTCCCAGCATCAGGAGCTTTTCCATGAGTCAATTCTTCGTATCAGGTGGCCAAAATATTGTAGTTTCAGCTTCCGTTCATCCAATGAACATTCAAGATTGATTTCATGACTTTAGGGGAAACGCTTTCAATTTTTCGCCATTGAGGATAATGTTTGCTGTGGATTTGTCATATATAGCTTTTATTATGTTGAAGAATGTTCCTTCTATTCCCACCTTCTGGAGGGCTTTTATCATAAATGGATGTTGAATTTTGTCAAAGGCTTTCTCTGCATTTATTGAGATAATCATACAGTTTTTATTTTTCAGTTTGTTAATGTGGTTATTACATTGATTGATTTGTGGATATTGAATAATCCTTGCACATGTACACATGGAACAGATTCATGTCAATGTATGACAAAACCAATACATTGTAAAGTAATAAGCCAATAATGTAAAGTAATTAGCCTCCAATTAAAATGAATAATTAATTAAAAAATAAAGCATCCAAAAAAAAAAGATTGATTTCCTTTAGGATTGACTGGTTTGATCTCCTTGAAGTCCAAGGGACTTTCAAGAGTCTTCTACAATATTACAGTTCAAAAGCATCAATTCTTTGGCATTCAGCTTACTTTATGGACTAACTCTCACATCCATACGTGACTACTGGAAAAACCATAGCTTTGACTAGATGGACCTTTGTTGACAAAGTAATGTCTCTGCATTTTAATATGCAATCTAGGTTTGTCATAGCTTTTCTTCTGAGGAGCAAGCACCTTTTAATCTCATGGCTGCAGTCACCATCTACAGTGATTTTGGAACCCAAAGAAATAAAGTCTGTCACTGTTTCCATTGTTTCCCAATATATTGCCATGAAGTGTTGGGACCAGATGCCATGATCTTCATGTTTTGAATGTTGAGTTTTAAGCCAGCTTTCTCATTCTCCCCTTTCACTTTCATCAAGAGGCTCTTTAGTTCCTTTTTGCTTTCTGACAAAAGGGTGGAGTCAACTGCATATCTGAGGTTATTGATATTTCTCCCAGCAATCTTGATTCCAGCTTGTGCTTCCTCAGTCTGGCATTTTGCATGATGTACTATGGTTTCTCCCATGGTCATGTATGGATGTGAGAGTTGGACTGTGAAGAAAGCTGATCGCCGAAGAATTGATGCTTTTGAACTGTGGTGTTGGAGAAGACTCTTGAGAGTCCCTTGGACTGCCAGGAGATCCAACCAGTCCATTCTAAAGGAGATTAATCCTGGATGTTCATTGGAAGGACTGATGCTAAAGCTGAAACTGCAATACTTTGGCCACCTCATGCGACGAGTTGACTCACTGGAAAAGACTCTGATGCTGGGAAATGTTGGGGGTGGGAGGAGGAGGGGACGACCGAGAATGAGATGGCTGGATGGCATCACTGACTCTGTGGACATGAGTTTTGGTGAACTCCAGGAGTTGGTGATGTACAGGGAGGCCTGGCGTGCTGTGATTCATGGGGTCGCGGAGAGTCAGACACGACAGGGCGACTGAACTGAACTGAACTCTGTATATAACTTAAATAAGCAGAGTGACAATATACAGCCTTGACGTACTCCTTTCCCAATTTGGAAGCAGTCCGTTGCTGCATATCTGGTTCTAACTGTTGCTTCTTGACCTGCGTACAGGTTTCTCAAGAGACAAGAAAGGTGGTCTGGTATTTCCATCTCTTAAAGAATATTCCAGTTTGTTGGGATCCACATAGTCAAAGGCTTTAGCATAGTCAATGAAGCAAAAGTAAATTGTTGTTTTTTTTTTTCCGGAATTCTGTTGCATTTTCTATGATCCAATGGATATTGGCTATTTGATCTCTGGTTCCTCTGCCTTTTATAAATCTGGCTTGTACATCTGGAAATACTCCATTCATATACTGTTGAAGCCTTGCTTGGAGAAGTTTGAGCATTACTTTTCTAGCATGTGAGATGATTGCAATTGTGCAGTATTTTGAACATTCTTTGGAATTGGAATGAAAACTGGCCTTTTACAGTCCTGTGGAAATTGCTGAGTTTTCCAAATTTGTTGGCATGTCGAGTACAGCACTTTCTCAGCATCCTCTTTCAGGATTTGAAATAGCTCAGCTGGAATTCAATCACCTCCACTGCCTTTTATCATAGTGATGCTTCCTAAGGCCCGCTTAACTTCACACTCCAGGAGTCTGGCTCTAGGTGAGTTATCACACCATCGTGGTTATCTGGGTCATTAAGATTTTTTTGTATAGTTTTCTGTGTGTTTTTGCCACCTCTTCTTAATTTGTTCTGCTTCTGATAGGTCCATACCATTTCTGTCCTTTATTATGCCTATCTTTGCATGAAATGTTCCTTTGGTATCTCTAATTTTCTAGAAGAGATCTCTAGTCTTTCCCATTCTGTTGTTTTCCTCTGTTTCTTTGCATTGATCACTGAGGAAGGCTTTCTTATCTCTCCTTGCTATTCTTTGGAACTCTGCATTCAGATGGGTATATCTTTCTTTTTATGCTTTGCCTTTTGCTTCCTTTCTCTCTCTCTCCTTTTTTTTTTTTTTTTTTGACAATTTGTAGGGCCTTCTCAGATAACCATTTTGCCTTTTTGCATTTCTTTTTCTTGGTGATGGTTTTGACAACAGCCTTCTGTAAAGTGTTATGAACCTCCATCCATAGTTCTTCAGTACTCTATCAAATCTTATCCCTGGAATCTATGTGTCACTTCCACTGTATAATCATAAGGGATTTGATTTAGGTCATTCCTAAATGGTGTAGTGGTTTTCCCTACTTTCTTCAATTTAATTCTGAATTTTGCAATAAGGAATTCATGATCTGAGTCATAGCTAGCACCTGGTCTTGTTTTTGCTGACTGTATAGAGTTTCTCCATCTTTGGATGCAAAGAACATAATCAATCTGATTTGGGTGTTGACCATCTGGTGATGTCCACGTGTGGAGTCATCTCTTGTATTGTTGGAAGAGGGTGTTTGCTATGACCAGTGTGTTCTCTTGTCCAAACTCTGTTAGCCTCTGTCCTGCTTCATTTTGTACTCCAAGGCCAAACTGCCTTTGATTGAGTCTCTCCTGTAGAGGCACGGATCAGCAGTGGCCACCATGGGGACAGGGGCTCTGGCTGTAGCAAACCTAGGAGGTGCTGCGTGTGGCCTAATTCTTCTTGAAGGAGGTTACCTTTAGTCACATCTTACAGCCACCAAGCAGATGGCCCAAAAACTGGAGAAAAAATATGTTGAAGAAGTTCTCACACTGTTGCAAAAGTTGTAGGGTCCACAATAGATTCTCCAACCTGAATTTCCGGCAAAGGGACTGAGACTCTAGGGAGCCCTGAGTAATCTAGAGGAAGAGAATAGAAGTCTAGATGTGAGGGGCTCCAAATAGTGGATTAATCGACCAGTAAAAACCATTATCATCCCTCTGTAAGGCAGTTGAGCAGAGATCACAAGAAAACTCAATATGTTTATTATGCCCTTTAGCCTGGTAACTCCCGTCAGGCCGTGTGGAGTAGTGGGTGGTGTTAGAGAGTCCTGAGTTCAAACACCAACATCCCATTTACTAGCTCTCTTGTCTTGGGCAACTTACCATCCTGTACCCCCAATTCCTTGTTTACAAATGGGATAATAATACCCATCCTTTTAACCTTTCCAAAGGAAAGTTATGACCAAATTAGATAACATATTAAAAAGCAGAGGCATTACTTTGCCAACAAAGGTCCGTCTAGTCAAGGCAATGGTTTTTCCAGTGGTCATGTATGGATGTGAGAGTTGGACTGTGAAGAAAGCTGATCGCCAAAGAATTGAGGCTTTTGAACTGTGGTGTTGGAGAAGACTCTTGAGAGTCCCTTGGACTGGAAGGAGATCCAACCAGTCCATTCTAAAGGAGATCAATCCTGGGTGTTCGTTGGAAGGACTGATGCTAAAGCTGAAACTGCAATACTTTGGCCACCTCATGCGACGAGTTGACTCACTGGAAAAGACTCTGATGCTGGGAGGGATTGGGGGCGGGAGGAGAAGGGGACGACAGAGAATGAGATGGCTGGATGGCATCACAGGCTCGATGGACATGAGTTTGAGTGAACTCCAGGAGTTGGTGATGGACAGGGAGGCCTGGCGTGCTGTGATTCATGGGGTTGCAAAGAGTCGGTCACGACTGAGCGACTGAACTGAACTGGATTGACTGAGGCGCATGAGAAAGCCAGCTAGAGAGGTAGAATAAAGGAGATACCTAATCTGAGTAATAGATAATGGTTAGACGAATCTGAGAACCAGAAAGTAGAGAGCAAGTTGGAGGACAACAGTGTGCCCTAGAGTGACTTTCTTCCAAAATTTTAAGGCTCTTTCACTTAGGCAGGCTTCAGTGGTCCCAAAGAGCCTTGAAACTGTACTCTTGCCAATTTTGTTTAGTCAGATGCATGTGTATTTTGAAATTGCATCTTAGTGTTTATACCTTTTTTAAATTTTTTTACTGAGTATCTTCAACATTTTCTGTGTCACAAGTCTCCATAATGATTCCTTTTAGTATCTGTCGAACAGTCCAGTTTCACTTGTAGACCAGAAAACATACCCATATGTATTAGCATTTTGCTTCCTTAACTTATTTCCTTAGAATAAAGTGGGATTACTGAGCATGATGGTATGCAACTATGAATTAACAACCAGAAATAGGCTTTATTTTTCTAGGGAAAGAAATGAACTGCTGTTCTTCCCACCCCCTGCCTCTTCTGGAACTGATGAGGAGACGCTATAGAGTTGTGTGCTCCAATATCAGAGCCATTATTCCCACGTGACTGTTAAAACTTAAGTTTAATCGATTAATTAAAGTTAAACAAAATTTAATTCCTCACTTGCATTAGCCACACTTTGAATACTCAGTAGCTACATGAAACAGAAGACATTAAGAAGACATGGCAAGAATACACAGGAGAATGATATAAAAAAGATCTTAATGACCCAGATAACTATGATGGTGTGTTTACTTACCTAGAGCCAGACAACTTGGAGTGTGAAGTCAAGTGGGCCTTAGGAAGCATTACTACAAAAAAAGCTAGTGGAAATTATGGAATTCCAGCTGAGCTATTTCAAATCCTAAAAGGTGATGCTGAGAAAGTGCTGCACTCAATATGCCAGCAAATTTGGAAAACTCAGCAGTGACCACACTACTGGAAAAGGTCAGTTTTCATTCTAATCCCAAAGAAAGGTAATGCCAAAGAATGTTCAAACTACTGCACAATTGCACTCATTTCACATGCCAGCAAGGCAGTGTTCAAAATCCTTCAAGCCAGACTTCAACAGTATGTCAACCAAGAATTTCCAGATGTATAAGCTGAATTTAGAAAAGGCAGAGGAACCAGAGATCAACTTACCAACATCTGATGGGCCATAGAAAAAGCAAGAGAATTCCAGAAAAAAAAGCATCTACATTTGCTTCATTGACTACGCTAAAGCCTTTGACCATGTAGATCACACGAAACTGTGGAAAATCCTTAAAGGGATGGGAATACCAGGCCACCTTACCTGCCTCCTGATAAAACTGTGTGAGGAGAAGAGACAGCATTTAGAACTGGACATGGAACAATGGACTGGTTCCTGATTGGGAAAGGAGTAGGTCAAGGCTATATGTTGTCACCCTGCTTATTTAACTTACTTACATGCAGAGTATGTCATGGGAGATGCCAGAATGGATGAAGCTCAAGCTGGAGTCAAGATTGCCAGGAAAAATACCAACAACCTCAGATATGCAGATGACACCATCCTAATGGCAGAAAGCAAAGAAGAACTAAAGAGCCTCTTGATGAAAGTGAAAGAGGAAAATGAAAAAGCTGGCTAAAATCTCAACATTCATAAGACTATGATTATGGCATCTGCCACTTCATGGAATATAGAAGGGGGAAAAGTGGAAGCAGTGGCAGGTTTTATTTACTTGGGCTCCAAAATCACTGTAGATGGTGACTGAAATTAAATGACACTTGCCTTTTAGAAGGAAAGCTATGCCAAACCTTGTCAGTGTATTAAAAAGCAGACATTACTTTGCCAACAAATATCCGTATAGTCAAAGCTATGGTTTTCCAGTAGTCATGTATGGATGTGAGAGTTGGACTGTGAAGAAAGCTGATCGCCGAAGAATTGATGCTTTTGAACTGTGGTGCTGGAGAAGACTCTTGAGAGTCCCTTTGACTGCAAGGAGATCAAACCAGTCAATCCTAAAGGAAATCAACCTTGAATATTCATTGCAAGGACTGATGGTGAAGCTGAAGCTCCAATACTTTGGCCACATAATGCGATTTTACTCATTGGAAAAGACCCTGATGCTGGTAAAGATTGAAGGCAGGAGGAGAAGGGGACGACAGAGGATGAGATGGTTGGGTGGCATCACCGATTCAATAGACATGAGTTTGAGCAATCTCCAGGAAATCGTGAAGGAGATGGAAACCTGTCATGCTGCAGTCCATGGGGTCATAAGGTGTCAGACCTGGCTGAGGGACTGAACAATAACAAAGCTACATGTGCCTGGTGGCTACTGTATTATAAAGCATAGTTACAGAAGATTTCCTTCATTGTAGAAAATGTATTGGGTAATGCTTATCTAGAGTTGTTTTTTTTTTTTTTTTTCTGGATGTTGCTGTATGAGACTTTCCTGTTCATTGGGACTGTTTAGCATTTCTGTCTCATGTCCCCTAAATGCTCTCCCTTCAATCAATCTAACAGCTAAACCTGCCTCACATTTGCAAATTCTCCATCAGGGAACTCAATTACCCATTTTTGAGACTCACTGAGCTTTTATGTTAGAAGAATCCCCTACCTTTGTGGGGTTATCTTCAGGTTGCTTCTGCCTAAAGAGAGGGAAACTTAGAAAGATGACTTAACAAGATAGCCCTGGCTCAGGGCCTAACTCTGTACTCCATTCCCCCCTTTCCTTCCTCCTCCTGCTGATCTCTTTCCTCCATTTGCGGGACTGCAGGAACAAGACCCTGCAGATGGAAAAGATCAAAACCCGTTTGAAGGCTGAGTTTGAGGCCCTTGAATCAGAGGAGAGGCACCTGAAGGAATACAAGCAGGAGATGGACCTCCTGCTACAGGAGAAGATGGCCCATGTGGAGGAACTCCGACTCATCCACGCTGATATCAATGTGGTATGTGACTGGCTGCCTGAAGCCTATTTCTGGGCACTTTGAGGAAGAATAGGCTGTAGTGAGTGCTGTGACCTCTCCTCAAGATGTGACTGTGGCCAACTTAGAAGAGTAGACATTAGGCTGTGGTGAAATGGAAGAATCTAGGAGTTGTGAGATCCAGCCCTGGTTGTGTCTCTGACTGGACAAGTTCCTTCTCTCTGGGCCTCATTTTCCCTCTCTGTGTCATGAGAGGGATTCAGTCACTTCTGAGGTCTTATTCAGCCCTGACGTGCTCTGATTCTGGGAGTCTGGGAGATGAGAGCTAGCCTTGGGGAAAAGCAGAGCAGGCAGATGCCTCTGGTGGTGGGGTTGGAGGGGGGGGGGGACTGAGCAGGCAGATGCCTCTGGGCTCTAACTTAAATTTAGGGCTCCAAAGCTTTCAACTATCCAAACGAATCATCTTTGTCAGCCTACCAAGCTGGAGCTCCCTCATTTGAGTCTCTCTTTTGGAGACTCTTAGAATGTGAGGAATGAACTGCCAGCTAAGGTGATAGGTTTCCCACTCTTTAGAGTTATTAAAGCACAGTGTGGATGATCACCTGTTTGGGCAATGGTATTGGTGATTCCTTCACCAGGAGGGAGATTGCAGGTGCTGATCTGCAAGGCTCTTTCCAACCCTTAGAGCCTATGATAATGAGAAATAGTTCTGTTTTGTTTTTAAATTACATTTGAAGGAACTAAGTTTCCATTCTTGGGAAACTCTTTTATCTGGCAATATTTATTTCCTGATATTGCCAGGCGTAGGATCTTAAAGGGAATATGAATGCAATTTGGATAATAGTTACTTGAGATTTCTGTGTCACGAGATCACAGGATATGAGGGGCTTATTGAGAGTTGGTAGTTCTGCTACCAGCTAACCAAGGATAGAGAAAAAACAAGATATGGGTCACAAAGGGGCTGATAATCGGACCAGTGGATCTCAAACTTGAACATGCCTCATAAGTCACCTAGAGGTCCTATTAAAACACAGGTTGTTTGACTCCACCCCAGAATCTCTGATTGCTTATATCTGGAGTGGTACCTGAGAACTTGCATTCCTAATGAGTTCCCAGCTGATGCTGCTTATCTGTTAACTGAATTTCGGGAAACACTAATCTAGGAGAAGAGCCACTGGCCTGGGAGAGAGAAGCCCTGAGGCTATTTCTAGACTTTGCTCCTGAGAAGCATTTCTCTGAGGAACTTCCTTCTTCTCTCTGAGTCTCAATTCTTTGACCTGTAAAATGGTGGTGGTGTGTGTACTACATGAGTTCTAAGGACCATTCCACCTTTAAGGTTCTATATTTGAATAATAATTACCATTTATTGAGCCTTTGGGGGCTTTCCTGGTGGCTCAGCAGTAAAGAATCTGCCTGCCAATGCAGGAGGTGCGGGTATGATCCCTGGGTCAGGAAGATCCTCTGGAGCAGGAAATGGCAACCCACTCCAGTATTTTTGCTGGGAAATCCCATGGACAGAGGAGCCTGGTGCGCTACAGTCCATATGGTAGCAAAGAGTTGGACACGACGTAGCAACTAAACACCAACAAAAAAAAACTGAGCCTTTACTCTGTGATAGCCCCTATACTGAGAGCTTATAACAGTTCAATCATTGAATCTTCACCAAGATTATATGAGGTAGGTACTATTATTATCACCATTACATAGATGAAGAAACTGAAGCTTGACAAGAGTCACAAAAGAATACGTAGTGGGTTGAGGAGTTGATCATAGATTGGTCTGGCTCTGGAGCCTGTGCTTTTAAACACTCAGCTGTAAAGCCTCACTGCGAATCTTGGAGTTTTTTCTGTGTGCCTACCTCACTCTGTGTTCCAGATGGAAAACACTATCAAACAGTCTGAGAATGACCTAAACAAGCTGCTAGAGTCTACCCGGCGGTTACATGATGAGTATAAGCCACTGAAGGAACATGTGGATGCCCTGCGCATGACTCTGGGCCTACAGAGACTCCCTGACCTATGTGAAGAGGAGGAGAAGCTCTCCTTGGAGTAAGCTGCCTGCCTCCTGTCCCTGCAACACACACGCACATGTGCACACACAAACATGTATGTATATATACACACATAAAACCTGTCATAGCCCCAGGCCAGTCAGTGGCTGACTTACTGCATTACCTTGGGTAAGTCTCTGTGTTGGACTGTCAGATGATTAGACTAGAATTACTAAATGGCTTTCAAAGTTCTTTGTGCAGTTTTAAGAATATAGGACTATGTCTAGAACTTTATGTATCTCTGTGTCTGTGGCTCTTAAGGTCTAGAAGTCAAGTCAAGGTCTAGAAGAGGTGTCCAGAAACCTTTGAAAATACAGAAGGGTGGGCTTTCATGGCCTCCAGGGACTAGCTTAGAACTTTATCTTAAGATTCAGAGTTAAGAATTAGGCTTACTTTAAAGAGACACAGAGTTCAGTTCAGTAGAAGAAAACAAACTTCCTTATGGTAGAGCAGATTGCCTGTGGAAGTGATGAGCTCCTTATTTCTACAGGTATGTCACCAGAGGCCTGAGGACACTTAATAGTGCTGCAGAGGAACTTGGGATGGAGGGTAGGCAAATGCCCTTTGAGAACTTAGATAGCCCTGTGATTTCTTGATTTTCCTGCATCTGTCAGAGCCAAGGAGCAGGAAGATTACCTTTCCCAAGAGACAGAGGGCCTAGTATGCATGGAGAAGAACCTTGTGCTGGAGAGGGTGCAGGAACTTTCTACAGTGAGCCACAGCCCAACCCTCTTGATTCTGTAGCATGGAGTCCTTAAGAGGGATAAGATTATCCTTGCTTTCAGAATGATCCAGCTAGTGTCTCTTTTCTCCAAAGTTACTTTGAGAAACAGAAAGCGGAGTGGCAGACAGAGCCTCAGGAGCCCCCGATCCCTGAATCCTTGGCCGCCGCAGCCGCTGCAGCCCAACAACTCCAAGTGGCTAGGAAGCAGGACACTCGACAGACAGCCACCTTCAGGCAGCAGCCTCCACCTATGAAGGTGAGTGAGCCGTGTATTGACTGTGGAGGAAGCAAGCTATCCTCAAGCAGCCCCACAGAAAGTTGGGTCTGGGGCTTTGGTCTTATTCGGGGTCTTCCTAAAACAGCTTTTGTTTGGGACACAGAAGAAAGGGTCGTGTGTGCTAGAGGAGACCCATTGGTCTTGCCTTGTATTCCCAGAAGAGTTAGAATTCAGGAATGTCAGTGGGCTCTGCTAAAGTATAATTTTCAAAAGGCTAGAAACATGACTCAGAAAATATATAGTGAGTGCATATCATTAATGAGGGAACAAAGAGCATTACAAATCTGGTTCCAGAAGCATTAGAGGAACAGATAATTATATAGTCAGGAAAGGAAAGGAATGTGGAAATAAGTTTGCAGTGTTAAATCCAGAAATGGTTAGTGTCCTATAGAACAATAAAACTATAATCTTTGTGATTATCTTTTCTTTGGAACACATATAATTTACATCTATACTGGGCAAAATCATTTGTGCCTTGTCAACATTACGTCAAAGAATCTGGACCCTGATCAATAGTAAATAGTCAAATAGTATAGTATGTAATGGAACAGTATTTATACTCAATGGAACAGAATAGAGAGCCCAGAAGTAAACCCACATACCTATGTTCAATGTCTTCAACAAGGAGGCAAGACTACACACTGGAGAAAAGACAGTCTCTTCAGCAAGTGGTGCTGGGAAAGCTGGACAGCAACATGTAAAAGAATGAAATTAGAGCACTCCCTCACACCACACACAAAAGTAAACTCAAAATGGCTTAAGGACTTAGATATGAGGCATGATACCATACAACTCCTAGATGAGAAGATAGGCAAAAAATTATTTGACATAAGTCATATCATTGTTTTCTTAGGTCAGTCTCCCAAGGCAATAGAAGTAAAAGCAAAAATAAATGGGACCTAATCAGACTTATAAGCTTTTGTACCACAAAGGAAACCACAAACAAAAATGAAAAGGCAAAATATGAACTGGAAGGAAATATCTGCAAGTGATGGGACAAACAAAGGCTTAATACTCAAAATATAAAAATAGCTCATACAATCAATAACAAAACAACAAGCAATCCCATCAAATAATGGGCAGAAGACCTCAGTAGACATTTCTCCAAAGAAAATATACAGATGGCCAATAGGCACATGGAAAGATGCTCAACATCGCTATTTATTAGAGAAATGCAAGTAAAAACTACAATGAGGCATCACCACAAACTGTCCAGAATGGCCATCATTAAATATTCTACAAGAGTTCTGCTGACCACTGCCAAGGACCGACCATCTAATTATCTGTTGCAATCCAAGGAGGCCTGTCCACGTGGCAGGCAATACCGAGGTTCCTCTGAGTCAGAGATCTCCATTATGTTCTTGCGCACTGGCTTTTGGAACTCAAGTAAAGGTCCTTTCATTTTGGGTGAAATTCCTCTTGGTAGATTGCACCTAGGCTGGTCTTTGGAGAGAGATCAAGCCCTGAGTTTTTGGAGTGGGAGCACTGACTCCAAGACCCTAGACTACAAGAGAAATAAAACAAGGGAGTATCAAATAGTGAGAACTCACACAAAGGAAACCAGTTGAATACAAAACCAAGCATCACCCAACCAGCTGTAGCACCCTGTGCAGGATGCCTCATCTAAATAACAAACTAAACAAAAATACAAACCCAGTCATCAGCAGACAGGATTACCGCCTCACTCAGCCTTGTCCATCGCAGGAAAAAAATACAACCAAGCAAAAATTCAGCACCAATATCACCCTATATGAAGCTTACACAAACCACTGGACCAACCTTAGGAGGAAAGAAACAAAAAGAAAGAAAGAATTCAACCTCAAAGCCTGGGAAAAGGAGACCTCAAACACAATAAGTTAAAAATAATAATAATAATGGAAAGGCAGAGAAATACTAACAAATGAAGGAACAAACTAGAAACACAGAAGTCCAAGTAAATGAAGAGGAAATAGGCAAACTACCTGAAAAATAATTCAGAGTAATGGATTGGGGGCAGGAGGAGAAGGGGACGACAGAGAATGAGATGGCTGGATGGCATCACCGACTCGATGGTGATGAGTTCACCATCGATGAGTGAACTCCAGGAGTCGGTGATGGACAGGGAGGCCTGGCGTGCTGTGATTCATGGGGTCACAAAGAGTCGGACACGACTGAGTGACTGAACTGAACTGAACTGAAAGATGATCAAAAACCTTGAAAACAGAATGGAGAAAATGCAAGAATCAATTAATAAAGACCTAGAAGAATTAAGGAATAAACACACAGAAACAAACAATACTACTACTGAAATTAAAAATGGAAGGAATCAATAGCAGAATAGCTGAAGCAGAAGAATGAAATCGGTGAGCTGGAAAACAAAATGGTGGAAATAACTTCTAAAAAGCAGAATAAAGTAAAAAGAATGAAAAGAACTGACAATAGTCTCAGAGATTTCTGGGACAATAACAAATGCACCAACATTCGAATTATAGGGATCCCAGAAGAAGAAAGGGTATGAGAAAAGCTTTGAAGAGATTATAGTTGAAAATTTCCCCAACATAGAAAATAGTCAATCAAGTCCAAGAGACACAAAAAGTCCCATACAGGATAAACCCGAGGAGAAACATGCCAAGACACATACTAATCAAACTGACAAAGACACACAGAAATAATATTAAATGCAGCCAGGGAGAAGCAGCAAGTAACATACAAGGGAAACCCCATATGCTTAACAGCTGGTCTTTCAAGAGAAACTCTGCAGCCCAGAAGGGAATGGCAGGATATATTTAAAGTATTGAAAGGGAAAAATCTACAGCCAAGATTATAGTACCTGGCAAGGATCTCATTCAAAATTGATGGAGAGGCTACAGGCTACAGCACTGGTGGGCGTGTCTGGGAAAAGCTGATCTTCTCCCTCCCAAGCAGATGAGACACCAGGGAAGCCCAAGAATTGGAGTGATTAGCCTATCCCTTTTCCAGCAGATCTTCCTGACCAAGGAATCGAACCAGGGTCTCTGGTATTGCAGGTGGATTCTTTTCCAGCTGAGGCTGCAAGGAAGCCCCAAAGGTTGGATTATATAGTCTCTATTGCTCCATTTTCAAGTTCACTAATCTTCCCTTTGTCATCACCTTTGTGCTATGGATCCCATCCAGGGGCAGTCCTAAGATGGCAGAGGAATAGGATTGGGAGATCACTTTCTCCCCCACAAAATCATCAAAAGATCATATGAACCCTGAGCAAATTCCACAAAACCACTTCTGAACGCTGGCATAGGAAAACAGGCACAAAGAAGGGCAGCCCATTCTCTTTGAGAGGAGATGTTTTATCATCGGTACTGTATGGATGCAGAACTCTAGAGGCGACTATAAGAATAAGACTGAAAGCCAGAGGCAGGAGGCTTAAATACAAAACTTGACAACACCAGAAAACTCCTTATTCCAGGGAATATTAATCAACAAGAGCTCATCCAAAAGCCTCATACTTACACTGGAACCAAGCTACACCCAATAGCCAACAAGTTTCAGAGCAAGACATACCAAGCTAATTTGCCTCAGCATTAAAATACAGACAGCCAAAAGTCACACCAAACTCATAGACACATCAAAACTCACTACTGGACACTTCATTGCACTTCAGAGAGAAGAGATTCAGCTCCACCCACCAGAACACCAATCCAGGCTCCCCTAACCAGGAAACCTTGGCAAGATACTCATCAAACCCCACTCACAAGGGAGTAACCTCCACAATAAAGAGGAACCACATACTTCCAGCATACAGAAAGGCCACCCCAAACACAGTAATCTAAACAAGATGAAAAGACAGAGAAATATTCAGCAGGTAAAGGAACATGACAAATGTCCAACAAACCAAACCAAAGAGGAGATAGGGAGTCTACTTGAAAAAGAATTCTCAATAATGATAGGAAAATGATCAAAAATCTTCAAAATGAAATGGAGTTACAGATAAATAGTCTGGAAACAAGGATTTAGAAGATGCAAATGTCTAATAAGGACCTAGAAGAACTAAAAAAGTCAATAGAAAGAAAGTGAAAGTGAAGTCGCTCAGTCGTGTCCGACTCTTTGTGATCCCATGGACTGTAGGCCGCCAGGCTCCTCTGTCCATGGGATTCTCCAGGCAATAATATTGGAGTGGGTTGCCGTAATAATGCAATAACTGACATCAAAAGCACTCTGGAGGGAAAGAACAGTAGAATAAATGAAGCAGAAGATAGGATAAGTAAGGTGGAAGATAGAATGGTGGAAATAAATGAAGCAGAGAGGAAAAAAGAAAAAAAGAATTAAAAGAAATGAAGACAACCTCAGAGATTTCTGGGACAATCTTAAATGTCCCAAAATTTGAATCATAGGAGTCCCAGAAGAAGACAAAAAGAAAGGCCATGAGAAAATACTTGAGGACATAATAGTTGAAAACTTCCCTAAAATGGGGAAGCAAGAAGACACTGAAGCCCAAGAAACACAGAGAGTCCAAAACAGGATATACCCAAGGTGTAACACCCAAAGACACTTATTAATAAAATTTTAAAAGATGAAACACAAACAGCAACAATTAAAAGCAGCAAGGGAAAAGCAACAAATAACACACCAGGGGATTCCCATAAGGATAATAGCTGATCTTCAATAGAAACTCTTCAGCCTTGAAGGGAATGACAGGACATACTTAAAGTGATGAAAGAGAAAAACCTACAACCCAGATTACTGTACCCAGTAAGGATCTCATTCAAATATGAAGGAGAAATCAAAAGATTTACAGACAAGCAAAAGCTGAGAGAATTCAGCACCACCAAACCAGCTCTTCAACAAATGCTAAAGGATCTTCTCTAGAAAGGAAACACAGGAAAGGTGTATAAACTCGAACCCAAAATAACAAAGTAAATGGCAACGGGATCATCAGTCAGTTCAGTTCAGTCGCTCAGTCGTGTCCGACTCTTTGCGACCCCATGAATCACAGCACGCCAGGCCTCCCTGTCCATCACCAACTCCCGGAGTTCACTCAAACTCATGTCCATCGAGCTGGTGATGTCATCCAGCCATTTCTTTCTCTGTCGTCCCCTTCTTCTCCCGCCCCCAATCCTTCCCAACATCAGAGTCTTTTCCAGTGAGTCAACTCGTCGCATGAGGTGGCCAAAGTATTGGAGTTTCAGCTTTAGCATCAGTCCTTCCAATGAACACCCAGGACTGATCTCCTTTAGAAAGGACTGGTTGGATCTCCATGCAGTCCAAGGGACTCTCAAGAGTCTTCTCCAGCACCGCAGTTCAAAAGCATCAATTCTTCGGCGATCAGCTTTCTTCACGGTCCAACTCTCACATCCATACATGACCACGGGAAAAACCATAGCCTTGACTAGACGGACCTTGGTTGGCAAAGTAATGTCTCTGCTTTTTAATATGCTATCTGGGTTGGTCATAACTTTCCTTCCAAGGAGTAGGCATCTTTTAATTTCATGGCTGCAATCAGCATATGCAGTGATTTTGTAGCCCCCCAAAATAAAGTCTGACACTGTTTCCACTGTTTCCCCATCTATTTCCCAGGAAGTAATGGGACCAGATGCCGCGATCTTTGTTTTCTGAATGTTGAGCTTCAAGCCAACCTTTTCATACTTATCAATAATTACCTTAAACGTAAATGGGTTCAATGCCCCAACCAAAAGACAAAGACTGGCTGAATGGATACAAAAACAAGACCCCTATATATGCTGTCTACAAGAGACTGACCTCAAACCTAGAGACACATACAGACTGAAAGTGAAGGGCTGGGAAAAGATGTTTCACACAAATGGAGACCAAAGTGAAGCAGGAGTAGCAATACTCATATCAGATAAAATAGATTTTGAAATAAAGGCCATGAAAAGAGACAAAGAAGGACACTACATAATGATCAAAGGATTACTCTAAGAAGAAGATATAACAATTATGAATATATATGCACCCAACATAGGAGCACTGCAGTAGGTAAGGCAAATGCTAAAAAGTATGAAACCGGAAATTAACAGTAACACAATAGTAGTGGAAGACTACCATACCCCACTCACACGTACAGATAGATCAACTAAAAAGAAAATCAGCAAGGAAACACAAACTTTAAATGATACAATGAGCCATTTCGACCTATTTGATATCTATAGGAAATTTCACACCAAAACAACAGGTTTCACCTTTTTCTCAAGTACACAAGGAGCATTCTCCAGGATAATGTTCTGGGCCAAGAACATTCTTCAGGATAATGTTATGGCCCAGGATTGGGCCATAAACCTAGTCTTCGTAAATTTTAAAAAACTGAAAACATTTCCAGCCTCTTTTCTGATCACAATGTGATAAGATTAGATGTCAACTACAGGGGGAAAAAAACTATTTAAAATACAATCATATGGAGGCTAAACAACATGCTTCTGAATAACCAACAAATCACAGAAGAAATAAAAAAAGAAATCAAAATATGTATAGAAAAGAATGAAAATGAAAACACGACAATCCAAAACCTATGGTATTCAGTAAAAGCTGAAACTCCAATACTTTGGCCACCTCATGTGAAGAGTTGACTCACTGGAAAAGACTCTGATGCTGGGAGGGATTGGGGGTGGGAGGAGAAGGGGACGACAGAGAATGAGATGGCTGGATTGCATCACAGGCTCGATGGACATGAGTTTGAGTGAACTTCGGAAGTTGGTGATGGACAGGGAGGCCTGGTGTGCTGTGATTCATGGGGTCGCAAAGGGTCGGACACGACTAAGCGAGTGAACTGAACTGAACTGAACTGAACTGAAAAGCAGTGCTAAGGGGAAGATTCATAGCAATACAAGCTTACCTCAAGAAACACGATAAAAAATCATATAAATAACCTAACTCTACACCTAAATCAACTAGAAAAAGAAGAAATAAAGAACCCCAGGGTTAGTAGAAGGAAAGAAATAATAAAACTTAGGGCAGAAGTAAATGAAAAAGAAAAAAAGGAGACCATAGCAAAAATCAACAAAGCTAAAAGCTGGTTCTTTGAGGAGGTAAATAAAACTGACAAACCATTAGCCAGATTCATCAAGAAAAGAAGGAAGAAGAATCAAAGCAACAAAATTAGAAATAATAATGGAGAAAGCACAACAGACAACATAGAAATGCAGCGGATCATAAGAGACTACTATCAACAACTACATGCCAATAAAATGGGCAACTTGGAAGTAATGGAGAAATTCTTAGAAAAGTATAACTTTCCAAAACTGAACCAGGAAGAAATAGAAAATCTTAGCAGACCCATCACAAGCACGGAAATCAAAACTGTAATCAGAAATCTTCCAACAAACAAAAACCCAGGACCAGACGGCTTCAAAGCTGAATTGTACCAAAAATTTAGAGAAGAGCTAACACCTATCCTACTCAAACAATTCCAGAATATTGCAGAGGAAGGTAAACTTCCAAACTCATTCTATGAGGCCACCATCACCCTAATACTAAAACCAGACAAAGATTCCACAAAAAAAGAAAACTACAGGCCAATATCACTGATGAACATAGGTGCAAAAATCCTTAACAAAATTCTAGCATTCAGAATCCAACAATATATGAAAAAGATTATGCATCATGACCAAATGGGTTTCATCCCAGGGATGCAAGGATTCTTCAATATTCGCAAATCAATCAGTGTGATACACCACATTAACAAATTGAATGATAAAAATCATATGATTATCTCAATAGATGCAGAGAAAGCCTTTGGCAAAATTTAATATCCATTTATGATAAAAAGAAAAAACCCTCCAGAAAGCAGGCATAGAAGGAACATACCTGAACATAATAAAAGCCATATATGATAAACCCACAGCAAACATCCTCAATGGTGAAAGGTTAAAAGCATTTCCCCTAAAGTCAGGAACAAGAGAAGGATGCCCACCCTCAGCATTCAGTTCAGTTCAGTTCAGTCGCTCAGTCATGTCCGACTCTCCGCGACCCCATGAATCACAGCACGCCAGGCCTCCCTATCCATCACCAACTCCCAGAGGTCACTCAAACTCATGTCCACAGAGTCGGTGATGCCATCCAGCCATCTCATTCTCGGTCGTCCCCTTCTCCTCCCGCCCCCAACATTTCCCAGCATTATTCAACATAGTTTTTGGAAGTTTTAGTCACAGCAATCAGAGAAGAAAAAGAAATAAAAGGAATCCAAATTGGAAAAGAAGTAAAACTCTCTGTTTGCAGATGACATGATCCTCTATATAGAAACCCCTAAAGACTCCACCAGAGAATTACTAGAGCTACTCAATGAATATAGTAAAGGTGCAGGATATAAAATTGACACACAGAAATCCCTTGCATTCCTATATACTAACAATGAGATAACAGAAAGAGAAATTAATGAAACAATTCCATTCACCATTGCAACGAAAAGAATAAAATACCTAGGAATAAATCTATCTAAAGAAACAAAAGACCTATATGTAGAAAACTATAAAACACTGCGAAATAAATCAAAGAGAACACAAGTAGACGGAGAAATACACCATGTTCATGGATTGAGAGAATCAATATAGTGAAAATGAGTATATTACACAAAGCAGTCTATACATTCAGTGGAATCTCTGTCAATCTACGAACAATATTTTTCAGAGAACTAGAACAAACAATTTCAAAATTTGTTTGGAAATACAAAAAACTTAAAATATCCAAAGCAATCTTGAGAGAGAAGAATGGAACTGGAGGAATCAACCTGCGTGACTTCAGACTATCCTACAAAGCTACAGTCATCAAGGCAGTATGGTACTGGCACAAAGACAGAAATATAGATCAATGGGACAAAATAGAAAGCCCAGAGATGAATCCACGCACCTATGGACACCTTATCTTTGACAAAGGAGGCAAGAATATACAGTGGAGAAACGACAATCTCTTTAACAAGTGCTGCTGGGAAAAGTGGTCAACCACTTGTAAAATAATGAAACTAGAACACTTTGTAACACCATACACAAAAATAAACTCAAAATGGATTAGAGATCTAAACGTAAGACCAGAAACTATAAATTCCTAGAGAAAATCATAGCAAAACACTCTCTGACATAAACCACAGCAGGATCCTCTATGACCCACCTCCCAGAGTAATGGAAATAAAAGCAAAAATATACAAATGGGACCAAATTAAGCTTATAAGATTTTGCATAACGAAGGAAACTCTAATCAAGGTGAAAAGACAGCCTTCAGAATGGGAGAAAATAATAACAAATGACACAACTGACAGATAATTAATCTCAAAAGTATACAAGCAGCTTATGCAGCTCAATTCCAGAAAAACAAATGACCCAATCAAAAATGGGCCAAAGAACTAAACAGACATTTCTCCAAAGACATACAGATGGCTAACAAACACATGAGAAGATGCTCAACATCACTCATTATTAGAGAAATGCAAATCAAAATCTCAATGAGGTACCATCTCATGCAGGGAAGAATGTATGTATGTATGTATATGAAATCGCTCAGTAGTGTCTGACTCTTTGCAACTGAATTCTGGGATTTTCCAGGCAAGCATACTGGAGTGGGTTGCCACTTCCTTCTACAGGGGATCTTCCCGATCCAGGGATCGAACCTGGGTCTCCTGCATTGTAGGCAGACGCTTTACCATCTGAGCTATGAGGGAGGAATGTCTGCTATCAAAAAAGTCTACAAACAATAAATGCTGGAGAGGATGTGGAGAAAAGGGATCCCTCTTACACTGTTGATGGGAATGCAAACTAGTACAACCACTATGGAGAACAGTGTGGAGATTCCTTAAAAAACTAGAAGTAGAACTGCCATATGACCCAGCAATCCCACTGCTGGGCATACACCCTGGGGAAACGACTTGAAAGAGACACGTGTATCCCAATGTTCATCACAGCACTGTTTTCAACAGTCAGACATGAAAGCAACCTAGATGTCCATCAGCAGACGAATGGATAAGAAAGCTGTGGTGCATATACACAATGAAATATTACTTAGCTATTTAAAAAGAATGCATTTGAATAAGTTCTAATGAGGTGGATGAAACTGGAGCCTATTATACATAGTGAAGTAAGTCAGAAAGAAAAACACCAATAGAGTATATTAATGCATATATATGGAATTTAGAAAGATGGTAACGATGACCCTATATGCGAGACAGCAAAAGAGACTCAGATGTAAAGAACAGTCTTTTGGACTCTGTGGGAGAAGGTGAGGGTGGGATGATTTGAGAGAATAGCACTGAAACATGTATATTATCATATGTGAAAAAGATTGCCAGTCCAGGTTCGATGCATGAGACAAAGTGCTCAGGGTTTGGTGCACTGGGATGACCCTGAGGGATGGGATGGGGAGGGAAGTAGGAGGAAGTTTAGGATGGGGAACACATGTACACCCATGACTGATTCATGTCAGTATGTGGCAAAAACTGCTACAGTATTTTAAAGTAATCACCCTCCAATTAAAATAAATTAATTAACTTTTAAAAATTGGTGGCGAAATTAAAAGGTTTTCAGATAAGTAAAAGTTATGAGAATTCAGTATCACCAAACCAGGTTTACAACAAATGTTAAAGGGAATTATATAACCAAGAAATACATGGGAAGAAGAAACATCTACAAAATCGACCCCAAACAATTAAGAAAATGACAATAGGAACATATATATATCAATAATTACTACAAATGTAAATAGATTAAATGCTTCAACCAAAGACACAGACTGGCTGAATGGATAAAAAAAAACAAGACCAATATATATACTGTCTATAAGAAACCCACTTGAGACCTAAAGACACATATAGAATGAAAGTGAGATGATGGAAAAATATATTTCATGCAAATGGGAAGCGAAACAAAGCTGGAGTAGCAATCCTCATATCAGATAAAATAGACATTAAAATAAAGAAGATTACAAGAATTAATGAAGGACACTACATAATGATCAAGGGATCAATCCAAAAGGAAGACAAAACGAATTGAGAAAGCGATGGCACCCCACTCAAGTACTCTAGCCTGGAAAATCCCATGGATGGAGGAGCCTGCATGGAGGTAGGCTGCAGTTCATGAGGTTGTGAAGAGTTGGACATGACTGAGTGATTTCACTTTCACTTTTCACTTTCATGCATTAGCGAAGGAAATGGCAACGCACTCCAGTGTTCTTGCCTGGAGAATCCCAGGGACAGGGGAGCCTGGTGGGCTGCCGTTAATGGGGTCACACAGTCGGACAAGACTGACGTGACTTAGCAGCAGCAGCAGCAGCAGCATGCATCCAAAATAAGAGCACCTCAATACATAAAAATTTAAACACTAAAAGACATAATAGGAGAAACTGACAGTGACACAATAATAGTAGGAGACTTTAACACCCCATTCACACCAATAGGCAGATCATGAAAACAGAAAACTAATAAGGAAACTCAAGTCTTATATGATACATTAGATGAGATAGATCTCATTGATATCTTCAGGACTTTCCATCCAAATGCAAAAGAATACAACTTCTCAAGTGCACATGGAACATTCCCCAGGATAGACCACATATTGGGTCACAAATCAAGTCTCAGTAAATAAGAAAATTGAAATCATATCAAGCATCTTCTCTGACCACAATGCTATGAGACTGGATATCAATTACAAGAGAAAAAACACTGTAAGAAACACAAACACATGGAGATTAAACAACATGTTTCTAAATAACCAATAGTTTACTGAAGAAATCAAAAGGGAAATCAAAAAATTTCTAGAATCAAATGACAATGAAAACACACAATTCAAAACTCATGGAATACAGCAAAAGCAGTTCTAACAGGAAAGTTTATAGCAATAAAATCCTACCTCAAGAAACAAACAAGCAAACAAAAACATTGAATAGATAATGTAACTTTGCACCTGAAAAAACTGGAAAAAGAAGAAGAAGAAAAAAAAATAGTAGAAGGAAAGAAATAAAAAAGATCCAAGCAGATATAAATGAAAAAGAAATGACAGAAACAGTAGTAAAGATTAATAAAACTAAAAGCTGGTTCTTTGATAAAAAAAACAAAATTGACAAGCCTTTAGACAGACTCATCAAGAAAAAAGAGAGAAGAATCAAATCAACAAAATTAGAAATGAAAAAGGAGAAGTTACAACAGACCACGCAGAAATACAAAGAATTATAAGAGACTATTATGAACAACTATATGGCAATAAAATGGATAACCTGGAAGAAATGCACAGATCCTTAGCAAAGTTCAATCTGCCAAGACTGAACCAGGAAGAAATAGAAATTATGAATAACCCAATTACAAGCACTGAAAATGGAGCTGTGATAAAAAAAATCTCCCAGAAAACAAAAGCCCAGGGCCAGATGGCTTCACAGGAGACTTCTATCAAACATTTAGAGAAGAGCTAATGCCTATCCTTCTAAAGCTATTTCAAAAAATCGCAGAGGAAGGAACACTTCCAAACCCATTGTATGAAGCCACCATCACCCTGATACCAAAACCAGACAAAGATGCCACACACAAAAAAAAAACTATAGGCCAATATCACTGATGAACATAGATGCAAAAATTCTCAACAAAATTTTAGCAAACATAATTCAGTAGCACATCAAAAAATTCAAACACCATGATCAAGTTGGGTTTATTTCTGGAATGCAAGGATTATTCAATATATGTAAATCAAACAGTGTGATACACTATATTAAAAAACTGAAAGATAAAAACCGTATGATAATCTCAATAGATGAAGAAAAAGCCTTTGACAAAATTCAGCACCCATTTGTGATTAAAACTCCTCAAAATCTGGGCATAGAAGGAACCTACTTCAACACAGTAAAAGCCATTTATGATAAGCCTACAGCAAACATTATTCGCAATGGTGAATAACTGAAAGCATTCCGCCTAAGATCAGGAAAACAAGACAAGAGTGTCCACTCCAACACTATTGGTCAACATAATTCTGGAAGACCTAGCTACAGCAATCAGAGAAGAAAAAGAAATAAAGGGAATCCAGATCAGAAAAGAAGAAATAAAGCTCTCACTGTGTGCAGATGACATGATTCTGTACATAGAAAACCCTAAAGATAGTATCAGAAAATTACTAGAGCTAATCAGTGAATTTAGCAAAGCTGCAGGATACAAAATCAATACACAGAAATCACTTGGATTTCTATATACTAACAATGGAAAATCAGAAAGAAAAACTCAGGAATCAATCCTGTTCACCATTGCAACAAAAAGAATTAAATATCTAGAAATAAACTTACCTATGGAGAAAAAAGAACTGTACACAGAAAATTATAAGACACTAATGAAATAAATCAAAGATGACATAAATAGATATTCCATTTTCCTGGGTAGGAAGAATCAATATTGTGAAAATGACTATACTACCAAATGCATTCTACAGATTCAGTGTGACCCCTCTCAAATGACCAGTGGCATTTTTCACAGAACTAGAACAGAATATTTCACAATTCATATGGAAACACAAAAGACCCCGAAAAACCAAATCAGTCTCAAGAAAGAAGAATGGAGCTGGGGGAATCAACATTCCTGACTTCAGATTATACCACAAAGTTATGGTCATCAAGACAGTATGGTACTGGCACAAGAACAGAAATATTGACCAATGGAATAAGATTGAAAGCCCAGAAATAAACCCATACACCTATGGGTACCTTATTTTCGACAAAGGAGGAAAATATACAATGGGGCAAAGATAACCTCTTCAATAAATGGTGCTGGGAAAACTGGACAGCTACAAGATTGCATTAAATACTGCATTTCGGAACGTTTTGTTGACCATGATGGCTACTCCATTTCTTCTGAGGGATTCCTGCCCACAGTAGTAGATATAATGGTCATCTGAGTTAAATCCACACAGTCCAGTCCATTTTAGTTCACTGATTCCTAGAATGTCGACATTCACTCTTGCCATCTCCTGTTTGACCGCTACCAATTTGCCTTGATTCATGGACATATCATTCCAGGTTCCTATGCAATATTGCTCTTTACAGCATTGGACCTTGCTTCTATCACCAGTTCCATCCACAACTGGGTATAGTTTTTGCTTTGGCTCCATCCCTTCATTCGTTCTGGATTTACTTCTCCACTGATCTCCAGTAGCATATTGGGCATCTACCGACCTGGGGAGTTCCTCATTCAGTATCCTATCATTTTGCCTTTCCCTACTGTTCATGGGGTTCTCAAGGCAAGAATACTGAAGTGGTTTGCCATTCCCTTCTCCAGTGGACCACATTCTGTCAGACCTCTCCACCATGACCCACCTGTCTTGGGTGGCCCCACACGGCATGGCTTAGTTTCATTGAGTTAGACAAGGCTATGATCCGTGTGATCAGATTGGCTAGTTTTTTGTGATTATGATTTCAGTGTGTCTGCCCTCTGATGCCCTCTCGCAATACCTACCATCTTACTTGGGTTTCTCTTACCTTGGTCATGGGGTATCTCTTCACGGCTGCTCCAGCAAAGCACAGCCGCTGCTCCTTACCTTGGATGAGGGGTAACTCCTCACAGCTGCCCCTCCTGACCTTGAACGTGGAGTAGCTCCTCTTGGCCCTCCTGCGCCCGCACAGACGCCTCTACTTGGACGTGGGATTGCTGGAAGAAAACTGTCTTTTTCTGTGACATTGTACAGGAGACAGGGATCAAGACCAGACGCTTGGAAAAGAAATGCAAAAAAGCAAAATAACTGGAGAGATCTTACAAATAGCTTTGAAAACAAGAGAAGCGAAAAGCAAAGGAGAAAAAGAAAGATATATGCATCTGAATACAGAGATCCAAAGAATAGCAAGGAGAGATAAGAAAGCCTTTCTCAGTGATCAATGCAAAGAAATAGAGGAAAACAGCAGAATAGGAAAGACTAGAGATCTCTTCAAGAAAATTAGAGATACCAAGGGAGCATTTCATGCAAAGATGGGCTCGATAAAGGACAGAAATGGTATGGACCTAACAGAAGCAGAAGATATTAAGAAGAGGTGGCAAGAATACACAGAAGAACTGTACAGAAAAGATCTTCACGACCAACATAATCACGATGGTGTGATCACTCACCTAGAGCCAGACATCTTGGAATGTGAAGTCAAGTGGGCCTTAGAAAGCTTCACCAGGAACAAAGCTAGTGGAGGTGATGGAATTCCAGGGGAGCTATTTCAAATCCTGAAAGATGATGTTGTGAAAGTGCTGCACTCAATATGCCAGCAAATTTGGAAAACTCAGCATGGTCACAGGACTGGAAAAGGTCAGTCTTCATTCCAATCCCAAAGAAAGGCAATGCCAAAGAATGGTCAAACTACCGCACAATTGCACTCATCTCACACGCTAGTAAAGTCATGCTCAAAATTCTCCAAGTCAGGCTTCAGCAATACATGAAGCATGAACTTCCAGGTGTTCAAGCAGGTTTTAGAAAAGGCAGAGGAACCAGAGATCAAATTGCCAACATCTGCTGGATCATGGAGAAAGCAAGAGAGTTCCAGAAAAACATCTATTTCTGCTTCATTGACTATGCCAAAGCCTTTGACTGTGTGGATCACAATAAACTGTGGAAAATTCTGAAAGAGATGGGAATACCAGACCACCTGACCTCCCTCTTGAGAAACCTGTATGCAGGTCAGGAAGCAACAGTTAGAACTGGACATGGAACAACAGACTGTTGTTGTAGGAAAAGGAGTACATCAAGTTTGTATATTGTCACCCTGCTTACTTAACTTATATGCAGAGTACATCATGAGGAATGCTGGGCTGGAAGAAGCACAAGCTGGAATCAAGATTGCCGGGAGAAATATCAATAACCTCAGATATGCAGATGACACCACCCTTATGGTAGAAAGTGAAGAGGAAATAAAAAGCCTCTTGATGAAAGTGAAAGAGGACAGTGAGAAAGTTGGCTTGAAGCTCAACATTCAGAAAACTAAGATCATGGCATCTGGTCCCATTACTTCATGAGAAATAGATGAGAAAACAGTGGAAACAGTGTCAGACTTTATTTTTTGTGGCTCCAAAATCACTGCAGATGCTGATTGCAGCCATGAAATTAAAAGACGCCTACTCCTTGGAAGGAAACTTATGACCAACCTATATAGCATATTAAAAAGAAGAGACATTACTTTGCCAACAATGATTCCTCTAGTCAAGGCTATGGTTTTTCCAGTGGTCATGTATGGATGTGAGAGTTGGACTGTGAGGAAAGCTGATCGCCGAAGAATAGAACTTTTGAACTGTGGTGTTGGAGAAGACTCTTGAGAGTCCCTTGGACTGCAAGGAGATCCATCTAGTCCATTCTAAAGGAGATTAGTCCTGGGTGTTCACTGGAAGGACTGATGCTAAAGCTGAAACGCCAATATTTTGGCCACCTCATGCAAAGGGTTGACTCATTGGAAAAGACTCTGATGCTGGGAAGGATTGAGGGCAGGAGGAGAAGGGGCTGACAGAGAATGAGATGGCTGGATGCCATCACTGACTCGAAGGACATGAGTTTGTGTGAACTCCGGGTGTTGGTGATGTACAGGGAAGCCTGCCGTGCTGTGATTCATGGGGTTTCAAAGAGTTGGACACGACTGAGTGACTGAACTGAACTGATATGTAAAAGAATGAAATTAGAACACTTCCTAACACCATCCACAAAGATAAACTCAAAATGGGTTAAAGACCTAAATGTAAGACCAGAAACTATAAAACTCCTAGAGGAAAACACAGGCAGATCACTCAATGAAATAAATCAAGGCACTATCCTCTATGAACCACTTCTTCAGTTCAGTCACTTAGTCAACCATAGCCTTTGTTGGCAAAGTAATGTCTCTGCTTTTTAATATGCTGTCGAGGTTGGTCATAACTTTCCTTCCAAGGAGCAAGTGTCTTTTAATATCATGGATGCAATCGCCATCCACAGTGATTTTGGAGCCTAGAAAAATAAAGTCAGTCACTGTTTCCCCATCTGTTTGCCATGAAGTGATGGGAAAGGATGCCATGATCTTAGTTTTCTGAATGTTGAGCTTTAAGCCAACTTTTTCACTCTCCTCTTTCACTTTCGTCAAGAGGCTCTTCAGTTCTTCTTCACTTTCTGCCATAAGGGTGGTGTCATCTGTATATCTGAGGTTATTGATATTTCTCCTGGCAATCTTGATTCCAGCTTGTACTTCCTCCAGCCCAGCATTTCTCGTGATGTACTTTTCATATAAGTTAAAAAAGCAGGGTTTCAATATACATCCTTGACATACTCTTTTTCCTATTTTGAACCAGTCTGTTGTTCCATGTCCAGTTCTAACTGTTGCTTCCTGACCTGCATACAGGTTTCACAAGAGGTTCCATTACTCTAAGAACCACCTCTTAGAATAGTGGGAATAAAAACAAAAGTAAACAATTTGGACCTGATTAAACTTAAAATCTTTTGCACAACAAAGTAAACTATAAGCAAGGTGAAAAGACAGCCCTCAGAATCAGAGAAAATAATAGCAAATGAAACAGCTGACAAATGATTAATTTCCAAAATATACAAGCAGCTCATACAACTGAATGCCAAAAAAACAAAGAACCCAATCAAAAAGTGGGGAAAAGACCTAAACAGACATTTCTCCAAAGAAGACATACCAATGGCTAACACATGAAAAGATTCTCTATATCGCTCATTATTAGAGAAATGAAAATCGAAACTACAACGAGGTATCACCTCTCACCGGTCAGAATAGCCATCATCAAAAATTCTACAAACAATAAATGCTGAAGAGGGTGTGAAGAAAAGGGAACGCTCTTGCACTTTTGGTGGGAATGTAAATTGATACAGGCACTATGGAAGACGGTATGGAGATTCCTTTAAAAACTAGAAATAAAACCACCATATGACCCAGCAACCCACTCCTAGGCATATGCCCTAATGCAACCAGAATTGAAAAAGACACATGTATACCATTGTTCATTGCGGCACTATTTGCAGTAGCTAGAACATGGAAGCAACCTAGATGTCCATTGACAGATGAATGGATAAATAAGTTGTGGTACATATACACAATGCCCAGCCATAAAAATGAACACATTTGAGTCAGTTCTGATGAGGTGGATGAACCTAGAGCCTATTACACAGAGTGAAGTGTGTCACAAAGTGATAAATTCCGCATTCTAACCCATATATATGGAATCTAGAAAAAAAGACACTAAAGAATTTATTTTCAGGGCAACAACAGAAAAACAGACATCAAGAATAGACTTATGGACTTGGGGAGTGGGGAGGAGAGAGTGAGATGTGTGGAAAGAGTTACCTGGAAACTTACATTACCATATGTAAAAAAGATAGCCAATGGGAATTTTCTGTGTGTCTCAGGAAAGTCAAACATGGGTTCTGTATCAATCTAGAGCTGTGGGATGGGGCGGGAGATGGGAGGGAGGTTCAAAAGGGAGGGGATATATGTATACTTATGGCTGATTCATGTTGAGGTTTGACAGAAAACAAAATTCTGTAAAGCAATTATCCTTCAATAAAAAAAATTAAAAATTTCTACAGGTAACAAATGCTCAAAAGTGTATGGAGAAAAGGGAACCCTCCTGAAATATTGGTGGGAATGTAAATTGGCACAGCCTATATGTAGAACAGTATGGATATTCCTTAAAAAAACTAAAATTTGAGTTACCATATTATCCTGCAATATGACTCTGGGGCATATATCCAGAGAAAGCTCTAATTCGAAAAGATGCATGCCCTACAATGTTAATGGCAGCACAATTTACAATAGCTAAGACATGAAAGCAACCTAGGTGTACATTGACAGATGAATGGATAAAGAAGATGTGGTATATGTACACAGTAGAATACTATCAGCCAGAAGTAATGCTACTTGGACTTCAAGGAGATCAAACCAGTCAATCCTAAAGGAAATCAGTCCTGAATATTCATTAGAAGGACTGATGCTGAAGCTGAAACTCCAATCCTTTGGCCAACTCATTGGAAAAGACTCTAATGCTGGGAAAGATTCAAGGCAGGAAGAAAAGGGGGGCAACAGAGGATGAAATGGTTGGATGGTATCACTGACTCGATGGACATGAGTTTGAGCAAGCTCTGGGAGTTGGTGATGAACAGGGAAGCCTGGCATGCTGCAGTCCATGGGGTTGCAGAGAGTCCGACACAACTGAGCAACTGAACTGAACTGAACTTAATGCTACTTGCAGCCACATGGATGGACCTAGAGATTAACATACTAAGTGAAGTCAGACAAAGACAAATACCATATGATATCACTTATATGTGGAATCTAAAATATGATAGCAAATGAACTTACTTTCAAAACAGAAACAGACTCATAGACATAGAAAACAAAATCATGGTTACCAAAGTGGCAAGGGGATGGGGCAGGGATAAATTAAGAGTTTGGGATTAGCAGACACAAACTACTGTCTATAAAATAGGTAAACAACCAAGTCCTACTGCATAGCACAGGGAACTATATCCAATATCCTGTAATAAACCATAATGGAAAATAACATGAAACGTGTATATATATACACACATACATATATATATATGCATATATACATATCATATATATACATATATATATATATCACTTTGTTGTACACCAGAAATTGACACAACATTATAAATCAACTGCATTAAAAAAAAAATAGTAAATATTCAAAGGGAGCAAGAGTCAGCAAACCAGAACCCACAAGTCAAGTGTGACCTGTTCCCTGTTTTTATAAATAAAATTTTATTGGCCCTCACACATGCCTGTTTGTTTATATATTGTCTATATCTTCCTTTATGTGAAACAGTTAGAGCTGAGTAGTTGCAATTAAAATCATGTGACCTGAAAAGAAAGTCTAAAATATTTATTATCTTGGCCTTTACAAAAAAAGTTTACTGATACCTTTCCTAGAGAATTAAATAAGCTTTGAGTGGGCCTGATAGACCATGCTTCAATATAATGCTTAATGGGTATGCAATTCACATTTTGCCTTATTGCCAAGTTTTGGATATTCTTCCTAAATACCCCTCTTTGAATCTCACTCCCTTATATCCATTACATCCCTTACATCCATCACAGATCTCCCTACCTGGGTCTCACTTAGTTGATTTCTGCTCCTTTCTAACAGGAAATCACAACTGCTTTTGGAGCCCCTGGAGATCAGAAGGATGAACCATGGCCTCAAAGAATCCAACCACTAACTTTCTTTGTCTTGTGTCTCCCACCAGGCCTGCCTGTCATGTCATCAGCAAATTCACCGGAATGCACCTATATGCCCTCTGTGCAAAGCCAAGAGTCGGTCCAGGAATCCCAAAAAGCCAAAACGGAAGCAGGATGAATGAAGAGAGGGAGAACACTTAGAGCTCTGCTGCTCATAACCCCTCTCTTTGACCAGAGTGATTGATGTCTCCATGTGAAAGAACCCTTCCCCACCTCTATTTAATGTGATAGAAGCACAACCCCCCCTCTCACTTTGCTTTTATTTCTTTTTGCTGTCAGAGTTTCTGGTTTAGGAAGAGATGCTGTTCAGGTGCTAATGAGAGTTGTGTTTGAAGATCTCTTCTCTCTCACACACATTTTAACCCCTGCCCTTGTTAGGAGACAAGGGAAGGGCAGAAATCCCAGATGTGATTCTCTGTCTCTTGCTTCTGAGGCCTAGTGCCTAAGACCTGAGGGCTGAGTAGTCCCATATCTTGTTTCAGATGAAGGTTCGTGTTCCCCCTCCCTGTACTTTTACCTTAGGCTCTGAAGGGAAAACATTCTTTTTTCTGAACTTTCCAGTAGGTTTGGTGCCTACATCTCCACTCCTACCCTCATCTCATCCTCAAGGCCCAGAGGTAGCTTGGACAAGCTCTCCTTTTTGTATTAATTTGGGAGGCCTAGCTGTTTTATTAGAGTTTACCACCCCATTACCCCTTACCCTGACAGTTTCCCAGATATACTAAAGTTCTCAGGTACCAGGTTATGTGTCTGAGGACCCTAAAATCTGTGGACTTTTCTCCAATAATAACCCTAGCTTTTGAAAATTATTAGTAGATATTCTCCACAGTGAAATCAAGGAGCCAGACCTACTCTGCAAGTCCTGCCTAATTCGTTTCCTAAGTCGTTGGTCTGAGGGCTCTGCTATAGGGGCTGCGTTAGGCTGGAGAGACTCCAGGATGACATTTGTGTTACTTTTTGTTCAAAATCATTACTCTAGCACTTTACTCCAATGGTGTATCTTAGAGTTCAGAGTAATGGATTGTGATTCAAGTGAATGCCAGTCACTTTACCTTGCAGGTAGGTGAGACCTCTACTTCAGTCATCTCTCCCTCTCTTGGGTTGGCTCTCTTCTCTAAGGCAACCTCAGCACAGGTCAGCTTTTGGTGACTCCCTTTCCAGTGAATAGTGCAGGTGACTTTCCCTCTGAGAAGAAAAGATTCCAGTTTCCCCTAAGCCCTATAGCTCTTCCTCTCAAACTTAAGGGATGGGATTGGGACTGACTGAAAAAATGTTGGCTTCAGGTATCAGGCCCTGCCTGGGGATGGGAGGATATTTTTCCTTCTTTTCTTAACTGTATTTTTAAGTTACCACATTGTCTGTGTGTTCATAATATATAGAAGTTTCCTCTGCTCTTTGAAAGTAAGAGCATTATGTCTGTACAAATTCTTTTAAATAAACATTTGTTCATTGGAATAAATGCTGACTCAGTGCATACTAGTGCCAGGTAATAGAGAAGATGTAATGCCCTTTCCCCTTCTAGGTAGATCTTCTTCACTCTTTTTTTTATCACATCCTATAAATAAGAAAATCAGGAACATCACTGCATAATAATTTACGCTATTTTTTATAATAATTTCCATTTATTCAGTGCCTACTCTGTGTCAGGTCTCTATGTAAGATGCTTTGTATAAACGATTTGTATTTGATTTTCAAAACAACATTTCAAGCTAAGTATTCTTATTGCCATTTTCCAAAAATGTAAACTGAAGCTCAAAGAGGTAACTTGTACAGAGTTAAACAGACAGCTAGTAAGATAAATTTCAGGATTTGAGCTCAGATTTGTCTGGTTCCATAGTCCATTCTTTCCCCTACTTTTTCTCCATGGTCATTTTTTAAAAACTTTTCTCCCTTTTGGGATGGCTTTATCAAAGAAGAAGTTGAAATAACTCTGAACTAGAAGTCAGAAACTGCGCATTCAGTGACTGATGCAGGAGTATAAAGGCCTGGTCCCCTATGGGGATATAATAGGGAACACCTCTGAAGCACTATCCCAGCTTCAGAGCTCCCCATGGGTGGACTGTGGTTTCCATTAAGACTGAGTTGGTAGCTCAGCTGGTAAAGAATCTGCCTGCAATGCGGGACACCTGGGTTTGATCCCTAGGTTGGGAAGATCCCCTGGAGGAGGGCATGACAACCCACTCCAGTATTCTTGCCAGGAGAATCCCCATGGACAGAGGAGCCTGGCGGGCTACAGTCCATGGGATCACAAAGAGTCAGACATGACTGAGCAACTAAGCACACACACAGAAGTTCAATAGCTCCTTCTGTCAAGCACTGCCTCCTTCTCTTCCCCTTTCTTCTACAAGTGTTGATTCCATTGTCACCCTAGTTAATACTCTGTACATTAAACTGTCCCAGTTCTTTCCAGAAACCCAACAGTTGACATAAATTTCTCTGGTTTCAGTGTTGTCATCTGGAAAAATGGAAAAAATAATAGTACCCATTTCTGGCATTGTTGAGAGCAATGCCAGGCATGGAGTAAGCACTCAATGCCAGGCATATAGCAAGTACTTCTTCCCCTTGCAACTCTGGCATCAGGTTGATTGGATGGCCACACAAAAAAATAATATTTGGGATTTCCCTGGTGGTTCAGTTAGTGTCTGCCTAGCAATTCAGGGGACATGAATTCAATCCCTGGTCCAGAAAGATTCCACATGCCGTGGTGCAACTAAGTCCATGTTCCATGACTACTGAAACCCAGGCACCCTAAAGCCTGTGCTCTGTGGCAAGAGAAGCCCCTGCAATGAGAAGCCCACAAACCAAAACTAGAGGGTAACCCTGCTTTCCACAATTCGAGAAAGCCCATGTGCAGCAAAGTCCCAGTGCAGCCAAAAATAAATAAATAAAAATAATTTAAAAGAAAAAAAGAAAGACCATTTGTCTTAGCTGACATCACCATCTCAGATTTTGTTCAGGTATAAGACTGCTATTTAGGTGGCTTAAACTCACTCTGTGCAAGTGGAGGACACTTGGCTGTGTGACTTGAAGTACACCTTAACCTATATTGGCCAGAGTAGGTCCCTGTAAAGTATAGAAGTGGTTATTGCTCTGCATCTTTGGCACACTGGAGGTCAGATCTGTCAATTCAGTAGTAGCACAAATAGTTAGATCAGCCATTTCCCAGGGAACACTTCTGAATGAGAAGTTCAGTTTAGATCAGTTCAGTTCAGTCACTCAGTCATGTCCAACACCTTGCAACCCCATGAATCACAGCACGCCAGGCCTCCCTGTCCATCACCAATTCCTGGAGTTCACTCAAACTCATCTCCATCGAGTTGGTGATGCCATCCAGCCATCTCATTCTTTGTCGTCCCCGTCTCCTCCCACCCCCAATCCCTCCCAGCATCAGACACTTTTCCAGTGAGTCAACTCGTCGCATGAGGTGGCCAAAGTATTGGAGCTTCAGCTTTAGCATAAGTCCTTCCAATGAACACCCAGGATTGATCTCCTTTAGAATGGACTGGTTGGATCTCCTTGCAGTCCAAGGGACTCTCAAGAGTCTCTGAATGAGAAGGGAATAATCAAATGTTGAGCACCTATATCTTCCAGCCACTGGGTGGGGTGTTACTATTTCATTTAATTTTTCTAACTCATCTATCTTTTGTTGCAAAGCAATCAACCAAAACTTAGCAAGTTAAAATAGCTATCATTTGTTTGCTTGTGATTCTCCAATTGGAGCAGGACTTGCTGTGAATGGTTCATTTCTATTCCATGTGGCGTTACCTCAGACAGCTTGGCTGGGGCTGAAGGAACAAAGATGTATGCCCCCTCATATCTGGTACCTCAGTTGTAGTGGCTGAAACAGCTGTGGGCTACCTGGGCGTCCCAACTCCCTCTGTAGCATTTTATCCTCCTTTCTTTCTTCATTGGGCCTCCCTTTCGAGGTAGAACAGTGAGGGTTTTTTTTTTTTTCTTATGTGGCTGCAGTCTTCCCAGAGGG
This sequence comes from Moschus berezovskii, assembly GCF_049115385.1. NCBI lineage: Eukaryota > Metazoa > Chordata > Mammalia > Artiodactyla > Moschidae > Moschus > Moschus berezovskii. The sequence continues at coordinate 46,275,721 of NC_142488.1, read as the reverse complement.
TGAGAACCAAAACTGCAAGGCCTTTTGTTGCATAAACCCAGAAGTCATACAGCAAAACTGCTGCTGTAATCTACTGGTCAAAGCAAGTCACAAAACCAACCCAGATTTAAGGAGTAGGGAAAAGAGACTCTACCTCTTGACAGGAGGAGCTGCATTCATGTCAAAGATGGGAGGAATTGTTGTTCATATTTGCAAATAACTTACCACATCATCCAACAACAACCTTACATTATGTGTGTCCTTTTTTACAGATGATAAAACTGAGGCTCAAATAAAGGGGAAAGTAGTTGCCCAACAAAAAACTAGGAAGAGGCAAACCTAGGTCTCTCTGCCTTTAAAGTCTGTGTTTCTTCTACCTAAAAGCAGTTATTTAGACAGGTCTGAGACCTGGTTAGAGGAGACTAAAGAAACGAAGAGAAGGAACAAAATGGAGTAAAAGACAAAGACGATGTGGGTGAAGGAGAGAGAAGGAACAGGAAGAGAGTAAGAAATTAGTTCTTATACTGGTAAAATGCTTTATACTTAAAGCACCTTCTTCAACATTCTCATTTAATTATCACATTAATAGCCCTGTATGAAGGTCAGGAAGCAACAGTTAGAACTGGACATGGAACAACAGACTAGGAGTACGTCAAGGCTGTATATTGTCACCCTGCTTATTTAACTTATATGCAGAGTACATCATGAGGAATGCTGGGCTGGAAAAAGCAAAAGCTGAAATTAAGATTGCCGGGAGAAATATCAATAAACTCGGATATGCAGATGACACCACCCTTATGGCAGAAAGTGAAGAGGAACTAAAAAGCCTCTTGATGAAAGTGAAAGAGGAGAGTGAAAAGGTTGGCTTGAAGCTCAACATTCAGAAAACAAAGATCATGGCATCTGGTCCCATCACTTCATGGGAAATAGATGGAAAAACAGTGGAAACAGTGTCAGACTTTATTTTTTTGTGCTCCAAAATCACTGCAGATGCTGATTGCAGCCATGAAATTAAAAGACGCTTACTCCTTGGAAGGAAAATTATGATCAACCTTGATAGTATATTAGAAAGCAGAGACATTACTTTGCCAACAAAGGTCCGTCTAGTCAAGGCTATGGTTTTTCCCGTGGTCATGTATGGATGTGAGATTGGACTGTGAAGAAAGCTAATCATCGAAGAACTGATGCTTTTGAACTGTGGTGTTGGAGAAGACTCTGGAGAGTCCCTTGTCATCTGCAAACAGTGAGAGTTTTACTTCTTCTTTCCCAATTTGGATTCCTTTTATGTCTTTTTCTGCTCTGATTGCTGCGGCCAAAACTTCCGAAACTATGTTGAAGAGTAGTGGTGAGAGTGGGCACCCTTGTCTTGTTCCTGACTTTAGGGGAAACACTTTCAATTTTTCACCATTGAGGTGAAAATGTTTGCTGTGGATTTGTCATATATAGCTTTTATTATGTTGAGGAATGTTCCTTCTATTCCCACCTTCTGGAGGGTTTTGATCATAAATGGATGTTGAATTTTGTCAAAGGCTTTCTCTGCATCTATTGAGATAATCATATGGTTTTTATTTTTCATTTTGTTAATGTGGTGTATTACATGATCCTCTACACAGAAAACCATTAAGACTCTACAAGAAAATTACTAGAGTTAAGCAATGAATATAGTAATGTTGCCGGATATAAAATCAAAACACAGAAATCCCTTGCATTCCTATACACTAATAATGAGAAAATAGAAATAGAAATTAAGGAAACAATTCCATTCACCGTTGAAACAAAAATAATAAAATACTTAGGAATATATCTACCTAAAGAAACAAAAGACCTATATATAATAAACTATAAAACACTGGTGAAAGACATCAGAGAGAACACTAATAGATGGAGAAATATACTGTGTTCACGGATTGGAAGAATCAATATTGTGAAAATGAATATATTACCCAAAGTAATTTATAAGTTAAATGCAATCCCTATCAAGATACCAATGGTGTTTTTCACAGAGCTAGAACAAATAATTTCACAATTTGCATGGAAATACAAAAAACCTCGAATAGCCAAAGCAATCTTAAGAAAGAAGAATGGAACTGGGAGAATCAACCTGCCGGACTTCAGGCTCTACTACAAAGCCACAGTCATCAAGACAGTATGGTACTAGCATAAAGACAGAAATATAGATCAATGGAACAAAATAGGAAGCCCAGGGATAAATCCATGCACCTTTGGACACCTTATCTTTGACAAGGGAGGCAAGAATATTCGACGGAGAAAAGACAATCTCTTTAACAAGTGGTGTTGGGAAACTGGTCAACCACTTGTAAAAGAATGAAACTAGAACACTCCCTAACACCATACACAAAAATAAACTCAAAATGGATTAAAGATCTAAATGTAAGACCAGAAACTATAAAACTCCTAGAGGAGAACATAGGCAAAACACTCTCCGACATAAATCACAGTAGGATCCTCCATGACCCACCTCCCAGAATATTGGAAATAAAAGCAAAAAATAAACAAATGGGACCTAATTAAAATGAAAAGCTTCTGCACAGCAAAGGAAACTATAAGCAAGGTGAAAAGGCAGCCTTCTGAATGGGAGAAAATAGTAGCTAATGAAGCAACTGACAAAGGATTAATCTCCAAAATATACAAGCAGCTCCTGCAGCTCAATTCCAGAAAAATAAACGACCCACTCAAAAAATGGGCCAAAGAACTAAACAGACATTTCTCCAAAGAAGACATACAGATGGCTAACAAACACATGAAAAAATGCTCAACATCCCTCATAATCAGAGAAATGTAAATCAAAACCACAATGAGGTACCATTTCACACCAGTCAGAATGGCTGCTATCCAAAAGTCTACGAGCAATAAATGCTGGAGAGGGTGTGGAGAAAAGGGAACCCTCTTACACTGTTTGTGGGAATGCAAACTAGTACAACCACTATTGAGAACAGTGTGGAGATTCCTCAAAAACCTGGGAATAGAACTGCCATATGACCCAGCAATCCCACTGCTAGGCATACACACCGTGGAAACCAGAATTGAAAGAGACACATGTACTCCAATGTTCATCGCAGCACTGTTTATAATAGCCAAGACATAGAAGCAACCTAGATGTCCATCTGCAGACGAATGGATAAGAAAGCTGTGGTACATTTACACAATGGAGTAATATTCAGCCATTAAAAAGAATACATTTGAATCAGTTCTAATGAGGTGGATGAAACTGGAGTCTATTATACAGAGTGAAGTCAGCCAGAAAGAAAAACAATACAGTATACTAATGCATATATATGGAATTTAGAAAGAATGTAATGATAACCCTGTATACAAGACAGCAAAAGAGACACAGATGTATAGAACAGTCTTTTTGGACTCTGTGGAAGAAGGCAAGGGTGGGATGATTTGGGAGAATGGTATTAAAACATGTGCATTGTCATATGTGAAACGAATCGCCAGTCCAAGTTTGATGCATGATACAGGATGCTCGGAGCTGGTGTACTGGGATGAACCAGAGGGATGAGATGGGGAGGGAGGGAGGAGGGGGGTTCAAGATGGGGAACATATGTACACCCGGTGCAGATTCATGTCAATGTATGGCAAAACCAATACAATAATGTAAAGTAATTAGCCTCCAATGAAAATAAAAATAAAAAAGAGAGTCCCTTGGACTGCAAGGAGATCCAACCAGTCCATTCTAAAGGAGATTAGTCCTGGGTGTTCATTGGAAGGACTGATGCTAAAGCTGAAACGCCAGTACTTTGGCCACCTCATGCGAACAGTTGACTCACTGGAAAAGACTCTGATCCTGGGAGGGATTGGGGGCAGGAGGAGAAGGGGACGACAGAGAATGAGATGGCTGGATGTCATCACCGACTCGATGGACATGAGTTTGAGTGAACTCTGGAAGTTGGTGATGGAAAGGGAGTCCTGGCGTGCTGTGATTCACGGGGTCGCAAAGAGTCGGACACGACTGATCGACTGAACTGAATTGAAGTGTTTGGGAGAGCATGTAGAATTATATTTTATAGATGAGACCCAGAGAAGGGAACTGACTCACCTGAAGTCACTTAGCAAGTTAGGAGCAAAGCCACAACTAGAACCCAGGCCTTCCAGTCTGGAAATAACCTGATTTGGGGCCCTCTTTACATGTTTGACACAATGAGGATGAATTGTATACATGCTTTGTGCCAGATGGGTTGCTTTTACACTGAGGATAGGTGCTCACTCCACAGGAGAAGGCCATGCAATTTTAGCAATTCTGTTCTTAAAAGTTTATTTCACTGTTAATATTATGCCCTCAGCTTTCCCATAGCAATTATCAGCATCTTTGCAATGATCAACATCTCCCAGGGTGAACTCTGGAAAGTCTGTTAACTCAAGGCCAGGTGCCCTTAGGTTAGGTACTTAACCTCTCTGGGCCTCCAATATCTCATGTAGTAGTCCTCTCTTCATGGCATTGTTGTGAAGATTAAATGAGCTAATAATATATGTAAAGTGCTTAGAACAGAACTTGAGAAGCACTTAGTAAATGATGAGGAAGAAAATTATGATGATTATGACTGGCTTCCTGAGAGGCCAAAGATGACAACGATGAGGAGGAAGAGGAAGATGGGGAGGAGGAGGGGGAGGAAGAAGAGGAAAGGAAAAAAGAAGAGAAAGGGAAGGGGAGGAGAAGGGAGGGAGAGAAAGGGAAGAGGAGACAAGGCACAGTAGGGAAGGGATTACCCCCATGTAGGGTTTCCCACAGATGGAAAGCAGATAGCTGAGAGTCATTGTTCCTTTCCTGGAGCTTGATGAAATTCCAAGTTTCTGTTGCCACTTGCCACTGAGTCTATTTCATGGTTGTAAAAAGACAGAGGCCCCTCATGGGAACTAGGCAGAAGCCCCTCTTTTCACCAAAATCTTTTCTGCTATCACTGAGGAAGGAAGGCCATCCCTAAACAAAAATTCCCCGTAAGTAGTCTAGGCTCAGGTACAGTTCAGTGATTTCTGTACTGTGCAGTACAGGCAAATTACACTGACCCAGGAGCCAATTGTTCCTGAGTTCATATCCCCAATCCTTTATTTATTAGCAGTGCATTCTTGAACAAATTTTCCAACCTCCAGTTTCTTCATCTGTAAACTGGAGACAATACCTACTGTATGAGGTTGCAGGGAGAGGCAAGGGTCACCATTTATAGTATGTCCATAATTTACTGGTCACTGTGGGAGGCAGCATAGTGTAGTGGCTAAGAGCATGGATACCAAAGTCAGAGAGTCTGGATTCAGCTCTTAGCAAAGCTATTTGCTGACTGTGTGACTTTCAGTGAGCTCATTAACTTCTTGAAACCTCATAATTACAACGGAGGTAATAATAGAATTTTCCTTATTGTATTGTTCCTAGGATTAGATAAGACAATGTTTATGAATTGCACATAGAAAGCATTATCTGAGTGTTTCATAAAGTAAACAAATCAAATCTTCCTACCAACACTCAGTGTCAAAGCTTAGAGATGAAAAATTTTAAGCTGGTAGAAGTCAAGTGCCTTCAAATTTGGGTCTGTCTGACTCCATTAAACCATAAAAATGCTTGGAAGAGCATACTGATGTCTACAATTTATTTTTAAATGCATTGAAATTTAGCATATTGGTGGATGGATAGAAGAATAGATATATGATAAAATAAGTCCAGGAAAATGTTAATTGTAGGATTTAGGTAGGGGGGACATAGGGTGCTACCTGTAAAATTTGCTGTGTCTGCAATTTTTTTCATAATAAAATATTGGGGCAATAAAACATCTACCTGGTAATGTTACTTCTCTGCCTAAAAGCCTTGATTTCTTCCCTAGCATTCCCACTGCATAATTTGACCTCTTGAATCATCAGCATAGCTCTCACTAATCTCCCTACCTATGCCGAATTGGCAGACCACCAGGTAGAACAGATGATAATGCAGAGAGAGAGGCAGCTTTGCACTTCTACTTAGGGTGACCAACTTGTCCTAATTTGCCCATGACTGTTCTGGTTTTAAAACTGAATGTCCTACCTCCTGGTAAATCCCTCAGTTCAGTTCAGTCACTCAGTCATGTCCGACTTTTTGCGACCTAATGGACTGCAGTATGCCAGGCTTCCTTGTCCATCTCCAACTTCCAGAGCTTGCTCAAACTCATGTCCATTGAGTCGGTGATGATGTCCAGCCATCTCATCCTCTGTCAGCCTTTCTCTTCCTGCCTTCAATCTTTCCCAGCATCAGGGTCTTTTCAATGAGTCATTTCTTTGCCTCAGGTGGTCAAAGTATTGGAGTTTCATCTTCAGCATCAGTCCTTCCAATGAATATTCAGGACTGATTTCATTTAGGATTGACTGATTTGATCTCCTTGCAGTTCAAGGGACTCTCAAGAGTCTTCTTCAACACCATAGTTAAAAAGCATCAATTATTTGGTGTTCAACTTTCTTTATGGTCCAACTCATATCCATACATGACTATGGGAAAAACCAAAGCTTTGACTAGAAAGTTCTGTGTTGATGAAGTAATGACTCTGTTTTTAATATGCTGTCTAGGTTGGTCATAGCTTTTCTCCCAAGGAGCAAGCATATTTTAATTTCATTGCTGCAGTCACCATCTGCAGTGATTTTGGAGCCCAAGAAAATAACGTCTGTCACTCTTTCCATTGTTTCCCCATCTATTTGCCATAAAGTGATGGGACCAAATGCCATGATCTTAGTTTTCTGAATGTTGAATTTTAAGTCAGCTTTTTCACTCTCCTCTTTCACTTTCATCATCACTTTCTCTTCAATTTCTGCCATAAGGGTGGTGATGAAAAGGACATCTTTTTTTGTTTGTTTGTTTTCGTTCTAGAAGCTCTTGTATGTCTTCACAGAACTACTCAACTTCAGCTTCTTCAGCATTAGTGGTTGGGGCATAGACTTGGATTACTGTGACATTTCCTGGTCTGTGATAAACGAACACAAATCAGGAAATTCCTCAGACCGAGGCAAGCTGGAATGGTTAGTCGTCCTATTGAACCTTTGTGCCAAGCTGTGCTACAAGCCTTCTTTCTTTCTGGTAGTGCTAAGGGAAGATGTCACCTATTGTTTCTAATTCACAGTATGCTCAGGGGCTCTGGGAAGTATCAGATCTGGCCCTGACCCACTTACTCTGCCATCAGGCCAGAAGCTGCCTCCACTGCTGGTGATGTGGTGCACCTGTTACAGAACCTTCCATCACATTGCTTTGCACATTCAGGGCAGCAGCAATTATGCCTCCACCCTTCTCCTCCATACATCACCTTAATCCTAGGTTTCTGGGCTTGAAATTCCATAACCCTGACAACTCCAAGAGCCTGAGACACTGCTTTTGACCTCTGGGTCCTACAGGCAAGCCTGACTCCAGACATTCTTTCACATCCTGAGCAATTAACCACATTGCTCACCAGGAGATGTCTGTGTTCCATCCAGAAAGCAGAGGGGATGTGTCCACAGCAGGCAGGTGGTTATATTCATTGAAAAGGTGCAAGGTATAGATGTCCATACATGGCAGCACCAGGAAAAAAGTAAAGAGGCAGCCTAGGGGTCCCAAATATAAATGTGCTCCCAAGAAAAAAGCTTACATAGAAGTGCATTCCTTCTGCCTAATGCTATTCTGGCAGGGCACCACATCCCTTTAAAAAAGCATGGCTTGCCATTATCCTCAACAGCTCTGCTTTTGGCCTGATGCCTTCTAATATATATATCCCTCTGTGACACATGCATTGGGGTGAAGACAGACCTGAAACAGCCACAGTATAATAGCTTCTCTTTATTGAGTGAGCATTTACTATGGTCTAGGCATTGAACTATGTGCTTCACATAATGCTCACATTTAACCTTCACAGAAGTCCTAAAATATATGTGTTATTATTATCCCCACGTTAAAAAACCTGAGGCACAAAGTGGTTAAATTTCTTACCCAAGGTAAGTTGCAATGGGTGAATGGGATTATTTCCTTAATTTCTCTTTCTGTTTTCTCATTGTTAGTGTGTAGGAATGCAAGGGATTTCTCTGTGTTGATTTTATATCCTACAACTTTACTATCTTCACTGAGTAGCTCTAGTAATTTCTGGTGGAGTCTGTAGGGTTTTCTATGTAGAGAATCATGTAATCAGCGAACAGTGAGAGTTTTATTTCTCCTTTTCCAATCTGGATTCCTTCTATTTCTTTTTCTGCTCTGACTATTGTGGCTAAAATTTGCAACACTATGTTGAATAGTAGTGCTGAGCATGGGCACCCTTTTCTTATTCCTGACTTTAGGGGAAATGCTTTCAATTTTTCACCATGGAGGATAATGTTTGCTGTGGGTTTGTCATATGTAGCTTTTATTATGTTGAGGTATGTTCCTTCTATTCCTGCTTTCTGGAGAGTTTTTATCATAAATGGAAGTTGAATTTTGTTAAAGACTTTTTCTTCATCTGTTGAGATAATCATATGGGTTTTATCTTTCAATTTGTTAATGTGGTTATTACATTGATTGATTTGTGGATATTGCATCCCTGGGATAAGGCCCACTTGATCATGATGTATGATCTTTTAAATATGTTGTTGGAATCTGTTTGTTAGGATTTTGTTAAGGACTTTTGCATCTATGTTCATCAGTGATATTGGCTTGTAGTTTTCTTTTTTTTTTTCCAGCAAAGGGCCAAAGTGTGCTTTCAGCCATATGGCAGGCAATCCCCAATGATGTCGACAGAGAATTGCACATGAGTGACTGCAAGGCAAGTCTCATTCCTGGGAGAAACTCTGAAGTTTCACCATCACAAAGGGAAGCAGAAAAGTGTAGGGACTGAGTGTGGCTGTATGAAGCCGTCATTTTAATGCAAACAGACAGACTAAGCATGCACCCAGTTCATTATAGGATATTCTTCTATCCTGTCCAAGTTTTAGGGGAGGTAGAAGAGAGTACATCTTCTGCAAAAGCTTCCTTTTAAAATTTCTTTCAGCACATTGATATTCTATTCACAGCAAAGAAACACTCAAGAATAGTATCTGTTTTGAGTTAGTGAGTAAAGATCCTTAATGTGCTAAGAATCATGCCGATGGAATGCACAACGTCTAAAATGCAAAATTTAATACATGGGCTCCATGTTTGAGGTTGCTGGTAAGATGGAGAAGGAAACCCACGGAAAGCAATAACCCACGTGCTCTTAACTGGTGCCACTTTCTCAAGAAGGAGACAAAAGGATTTCTTAGAACAAGTCTTGTCATCAGCCTCCACACAGAAAGGTATGAAAGTATAAAGGTCAGAGGATAGTGCCAGCCCTGGTGCAGATATGCTTGGCCCGGGTCAAACCCCACACAACAGGTTGTTAAGTAAAAATCATCAGCCATGTGTCAAAACATTCCAGATTTTCACTCACTGGCATGAAATAAAGCCCCCGATGTAAGGGCTGGTTTTATAAAGGCTGCGTGTGGATTATAAACTCAGAGAGGAAAGACATTGTTTCTTGCTTTTATTTCACTCCTGTAGGCTCCAAGTATGTGATTGCTCCAACCATCCCATAAGAAGGAGGGATCCCAGTGAGAAAGCAAGTGAAAGATTTCTTTTTTGTGTGGCATCTTCGTCTGGTTTTGGTATTAGGGTGATGGTGGCCTCATAGAATGAGTTTGGAAATTTCCCTTCCTCTGAAATTTTCTGGAAGAGTTTGAGTAGGATAGGTGTTAGCTCTTCTCTACATTTTTGGTAGGATTCAGCTGTGAAGCTGTCTGGTCCTGGGCTTTTGTTTGCTGGAAGATTTCTGATTACACTTTCGATTTCCATGCTTGTGATGGTTCTATTAAGATTTTCTATTTCTTCCTGGTTCAGTTTTGGAAGGTTATACTTTTCTAAGAATTTGTTCATTTCTTCCAAGTTGTCCATTTTATTGGAATATAGTTGCTGATAGTAGTCTCTCATGATCCTTTGTATTTCTGTGTTGTCTGTTGTGATTTCTCCATTTTCATTTCTAATTTTGTTGATTTTATTCTTCTCCCTTTGTTTCTGGATGAGTCTTGCTAATGGTTTGTCAATTTTATTTATCTTCTCAAAGAACCAGGTTTTAGCTTTGTTGATCTTTGCTATGATCTCTTTTGCTTCTTTTACATTTATTTCTGCCCTAATTTTTATTATTTCTTTCTTTCTACAAACCCTGGGATTCTTCATTTCTTACTTTTCTAGTTGCTTTAGGTAGAGAGGTAGGTTATTTGACTTTCTTCTTGTTTCTTGAGGTAAGCCTGTATTTCTATGAACCTTCCCCTTAGCACTGCTTTTACAGTGCCCCATAGGTTTTCTGTTGTTGTGTTTTCGTTTTCATTCATTTCTATGCATATTCTGATTTCTTTTTTGATTTCTTCTGTGATTTGTTGGTTATTCAGAAGCATCTTGTTTAGCCTCCATATGTTGGAATTTTTAATAGTTTTTTTTCCTGTAATTGACATCTAATCTTACTGCATTGTGATCAGAAATGAAGCTTGGAATGATTTCAATTTTTTTAAATTTACCAAGACTTGATTTATGGCCCAGGATGTGATCTATTCTGGAGAAGGTTCCATGTGCACGTGAGAAAAAGGTGAAATTTATTTTTGGGGGTGAGATGTCCTATAGATATCAATGAGGTCTAACTGGTCCATTGTATCATTTAAAGTTTATTTTTCCTTGGCTAATTTTCTGTTTAATTGATCTATCCATACGTGTGAGTGGGGTATTAAAGTCTCCCAGTCTTACTGTGTTATTGTTAATTTCCCCTTTCATACTTGTTAGCATTTGCCTTACATATTGCGGTGCTCCTATGTTGGATGCATATATATTCATAATTGTTATATCTTCTTCTTGGAGTGATCCTTTGATCATTATGTAGTGTCCTTTGTCTCTTCACAGCCTTTATTTCCAAGTCTATTTTATTTGCTATGAGTATTGCTACTCCTGCTTTCTTTTGGTCTCCGTTTGTGTGAAATATCTTTTTCCAGTCCTTCACTTTTAGTCTGTATGTGTCCCTTGTTTTGAGGTGGGTCTCTTGTAGACAACATATATAGGGGTCTTATTTTTGTATCCATTCAGCCCGTCTTTGTCTTTTGGTTGGGGCACTGAACCCATTTATATTTAAGGTAATTAATGATAAGTATGATCCCGTTGCCATTTACTTTGTTGTTTGGGGTTCAAGTTTAAACATCTTTCTGTGTTTCCTTTCTAGAGTAGATCCTTTAGCATTTATTGAAGAGCTGGTTTGCTAGTGCTGAATTCTCTCAGCTTTTTCTTGTCTGTAAAGCTTTTGATTTCTCCTTCATATTTGAATGAGATCCTTGCTGGGTACAGTAATCTAGGCTGTAGGTTATTTTCTTTCATCACTTTAAGTATGTCCTGCCATTCCCTTCTGGCCTGAAGAGTTTCTATTGAAAGATCAGCTGTTATCCTTTTGGGAATTCCCTGGTGTTTTATTTGTTGCTTTTCCCTTGCTGCTTTTAACATGTGTTCTTTGTATTTGATCTTTGTTAATATGATTAATATGTGTCTTGTGGTGTTTAGCTTTGGGTTTATCCTGTTTGGGACTCTAGATTTCTGGGACTTGGGTGACTATTTCCTTCCCCATTTTAGGGAAGACTTCAACTATTATCTCCTCAAGGATTTCCTCATTCATTTCTTTTTATCTTCTTCTTCTGGGACTCCTATGATTCGAATGTTGGGACGTTTGCCATTGTCCCAGAAGTCTCTGGAGTTGTTCATTTCTTTTCATTCTTTTTCTTTTTCCTCTCTACTTCATTTATTTCCACCATTCTGTCTTCTACCTCACTTCTCCTACCTTCTGCCTCCGTTATTCTACTGCTGGTTCCCTCCGGAGTGTTTTTTATATCAGTTATTGCATTATTCATTATTGATTGACTCTTTTTTATTTCTTCTTGGTCCTTGTTAAACATTTCTTGCATTTTCTCAATCCTTGTCTCCAGGTTATTTGTCTGTAATGCCAATGTGTTTTCACGATTTTGGATCATTTTCACTATCATTATTCGGGATTATTTTTCAGGTAGACTCCCTATCTCCTCCTGTTTTGTTTGGTTTGGTGGGCATTTATCCTGTTCCTTTACCTCCTGAGTATTTCTTTGCCTTTTCATCTTGTTTAGATTGCTGTGTTTGGGGTGGCCTTTCTGTATTCTGGCAGTTTGTGGTTCCTCGTTATTGTGGAGGTTCCTCCCTGTGGGTGGGGTTGGACGAGTTGTTTTTCAGTGTTTCCTGGTTAGGGAAGCTTGTGTTGTTATTCTGGTGGGTGGAGCTGCATTTCTTCTCTCTGGAGTGCATTGAAGTGTCTGGTAGTGGGTTTTGAGATGTCTGTGGGTTTGGTGTGACTTTGGGCAGCCTGTATATTAAAGCTCATGTCTATGTTGCTGTGTTGTAGGAGAATATGCATGGTATGTCTTGCTCTGGAACTTGTTGGAACTTGGGTGGAGCTTAGTTTCAGGGTAGGTATGGAGGCCTTTGGATGAGCTCTCATTGATTAATGTTACCTGGAGTCAGGAGTTTTCTGGTGTTCTCAGGTTTTAGACTTAAGCCTCCTGCCTCTGGTTTTCAGTCTTATTCTTACAGTAGCCTCAAGACTTCTCTATCCATACAGCACCAATGATAAAATATCTAGGTTAATAGAGAAAAGATTCTCCACAATGAGGGACACCCAGAAAGGTTTGCTGTTTCACATGGAGAAGAGAAGAGGGAGGAGCGAGATAGAGGTGACCAGGAGGAGAAGAGGGGGAGTCAAAATGGGAGAGAGCAATCTAGCCAGTAATCAATTCCCTGTGTGCTCTACACAGCCTGGAACACTCAGAGAGGTTCACAGAGTTACATAGAGAAGAGAAAAGGGAGGAAGGAGATAGAGGTGACCAGGAGGAGAAAAGTGGAACTCAAAAGAAGAGAGACAGATCTAGCCAGTAGTCAGTTCCCTAAGTGTTCTCTACAGTCTGGAATACCCAAAGAGATTCACAGTGTTGGGTAGAGAAGAGAAGGGGGAGGGAGGAGATAGAGGTGACCTATGGGAGGAAAAGGAGATTCAAAAGGGGGAGAGGGCAATCAAGCCAGTAATCACACTCCCAAGTAAAAATGGGTCTGAAGATTGGATTCTTAATGGTTCAAAATAGATAACAAATACCAAAAAGCAAAGATTAAAAATCCAGAGTAGAGGTTAGACTCTCAAAAATACAATATTAGAAAAATAAACAATACAAAATCACAAAGATTATAATATATATATATATATATGAAATTTGTTTTAAAAACAGAGTCTTTTTTTTGCAAGGTAACAGTAGGTTATAAAAATAAAAATTAAAGGAGTAATAGAGGACTTAAAATTAAAAAATAAAAAATAAATAGAAAATGATAATAATAGAAATATATCTAGGAATTTCTCTGGAGCTTTTATAGGCAGTGTGGGGTCAGTTCAGTGTCAGATAGTTCCTTGTTCCAGCTTATACTTCTGAAGATATATAGGCCCCTTCCAACGTAGTCAGTGCTAACTACGGGGTTTTAATCTGTTGCACCTGTCACTTCCAAAGCGGTTCCCTCTGTTTATTTTGGTGTCTTCTGTTTGCAAGTCTCTTCTGTGTCTAATTTCCGCCCTGACACAAGGGTGCGAAGGTGGTCACTGATTTAGGCTCACTTGTTCAGTTGTGCTGTGGGGAGGGAGGAACACTGAAACAAATATCACTGGCCTGTGGGGGTAGTGCTCGCAGTGTCTTGGCCACACTGGGTTTGCCCCCGCTCACAGCGTGTGTGCTTTCCAGTCTATACTGCTTAGGCTCCAGGTTGCTCTGCAGGGGAACTGTCTAATGTGGGCCCTGGGTTGCATGCACTTCCTAGGTCTAAGCCACTCAGGTTCAGTTTCTCGGGTACTCCACAAAGGCGCAGACTCGGTTGGAATGCATTTTGTGCCCTTCCCAGGTCTGAGTAGCTCAGGCGACCAGATGCTTGATGAGTGCACTCTCCTTAGGTGCTGTGCATGTTATAACCTCTCCTGTCCCAGTCGCTCAGTTGCCCCTATGTGTTGTCTCAGGTGTGCCGTGTGTCTCTACTGGGAAGCTGATCTCTGGCTGCAACCCTCCCAGCAGATGTCATCCATCCAGGATCCCAGGAAGGTTTGGTTGCAACTGGGAGCCTGCTCGCAGTTTGGTGGAGAATGCTATCTCTGGGGCTGAGTTTGCCCCTTTCAGGCTCTGGTTGCTGCCCGCCTGCCTTCCTGCCTCTGGCGGGGAATGGGCTGGTCGGCTGCTGGCTAGCTCTCCTCTGGTATTTGTTCAGTCCTTTGTTCTGTGAGCGGGCGCAGCAGTGCCTTAGGTTAGGGCTTTTCGAGGGAAAATTTTTTCTCTCTCTCTCTTTTCTTTCTCTCTCTCTCTCTCTGGCTATCCCACAGTTTGGGTTGCTATCTCATGTTAGCTCCTTCAGATTGACCTCAGGGTATTCAATCACAGTTCTTACCCTAAGCAATGCAGCCCGTGCCTCCCTGTTCAGCCCCCGCTTGCTGGTGGTGAATGCTAGCATCTGGGCTACTTCTCCACTGGGAATTGCCGTTAGGCACATCATCTGTGGGTTTTATTTATTTACTTTTCCCTCCCAGTTGTGTTGCCTCTGAGATTCCAAAACTCCCCACAGATCCGCCGGTGAGAAGGTTCCTTGGTGTTTGGAAGCTTCTCCTCTTTTATGACTCCCTCCCCGGAATGGATCTCTGTCCCTAACTCTTTTGTCTCTCTTTTTATCTTCTACATTTTGTCCTACCTCCTTTCAAAGACAATAGGCTGCCTTTCTGGCTGCCTGGTGTACTCTGCCAGAGTCCAGAAGTTGTTTTGTGGAATTTGCTCAGTGTTCAAATGATCTTTCAATGAATTTGTGAGGGAGAAAGTGGCCTCCCTGTCCTATTCCTCCACCATCTTAAGACCGCCCACTGCAATACACACTCTTGACCTTGATTATACCTCTGGTCCTTCTTGGGTCTTGGGGTTTGGGGTAATTGAGCAATACGGGTACCTTGGCTCATCCACTGGCATGCTGTCTTGGGGCTTTATACTCTGATTGTGGCCTCTCTGAATACAACTTTGACCTCAGTCAGTAGACCTTTTAGACTAGCTTATCCAGTCCTGGCCCTGTCTTATGAGGAAAATGGTAGTCAGACACCTGCTCCATTCCCCTTCCCCTTCCCTGCCTCCCATAATGCTAAGCACTGCCCCAGCCAAACAATGGTAGAGCTCTAGCTGGAAATGCCCAATATCTCTCAACCCTTCCCTTCCCCTCTCTGATTCTATCTTTTGTGGCAATCAGTGGCAGGGTGATAGATTCTGGCGGACATCCATGTTGTTCCCTGAAGGCAACTCTGCTGCTGCTGTTGCTGCTAAGTCGCTTCAGTCGTGTCCGACTCTTCGCGACTACATGGACTGCAACCTGCCAGGATCCTCCATCCATGGGATTTTCCAGGCAAGAGTACTGGAGTGGGTTGCCATTGCCTTCTCTGGTAGGCAACTCTAGAAGCCTTCTAAACTCCCTTTTTAATTTCCCCCAAAGCATTTGGCAGGATGCACCATGATCAGCTGCTGCATGGGGAAATGAGAGTGTTGACTGAGATGGGAGGATTTAAGGCTGTGGAAGATTATGAGTTTTCCTGATGTATCTATTTAGCCCATCTTATGTACATGGAACAACAGACTGGGTCCAAATGGGAAAAGGAGTATGTCAAGGCTATATATTGTCACCTTGCTTATTTAACTTATATGCAGAGTACATCATGAGGAACGCTGGGCTGGAAGAAGCACAAAATGCAATAAAGATTGCCGGGAGAAATATCAATCATCTCAGATATGCAGATGACACTACCCTTATGGCAGAAAGTGAAGAGGAACTCAAAAGCCTCTTGATGAAAGTGAAAGAGGAGAGTGAAAAGGTTGGTTTGAAGCTCAACATTCAGAAAACAAAGATCATGGCATCTGGTCCCATCACTTCATGGGAAATAGATGGGGAAACAGTGGAAACAGTGTCAGACTTTATTTTTTTGGGCTCCAAAATCACTGTGGATGCTGATTTCAGCCATGAAATTAAAAGATGCCTAATCCTTGGAAGGAAAGTTATGACCAACCTTGATAGTATATTCAAAAGCAGAGACATTACTTTGCCAACCAAGGTCCGTCTAGTCAAGGCTATGGTTTTTCCAGTGGTCATGTATGGATGTGAGAGCTGGACTGTGAAGAAAGCTGATCACCGAAGAATTGATGCTTTTGAACTGTTGGTTCTGGAGAAGACTCTTGAGAGTCCCTTGGACTGCAAGGAGATCCAACCAGTCCATTTCTAAGGGAGATCAATCCTGGGTGTTCATTGGAAGGACTGATGCTAAAGCTGAAACTCCAATACTTTGGCCACCTCATGCGACGAGTTGACACACTGGAAAAGACTCTGATGCTGGGAGGGATTGGGGGCAGGAGGAGAAGGGGACGACAGAGAATGAGATGGCTGGATGGCATCACCAACTCGATGGACATGAATTTGAGTGAACTCCGGGAGTTGGTGATGGACAGGGAGGCCTGGCATGTTGTGATTCATGGGGTCGCAAAGAGTCGGACACGACTGAGCAACTGAACTGAACTGATAATTGTAAATTTAGACACACTCATTCTCTTCCTTAAATTTGGGATTGGAGGAGGGAAAGGAGAAAACCCAATTTCAGTTTTGCCTCAGAGTCTAAAAATATGATAGGTATTCAATCAGCCTAGGGCTCTTATAAGGCAGCCTCTACTCTCTTATCCAACCAGTTCAATCAACTTCAGTGTGAAGAAACTCAGCAGTTGTTCCTAGTTAAGCAGAGGAGTAAACCCCCAGCACATCCTAAAAGTTCACATTCAATAATCCCTGTGTGATCCCTTCAAATCCCTTCGTTAACTTGCCTGACAGTTCCCATTCCTTGCACAGATGATCCCTTATTAGATTTGAGCCTTGGAATCTAGAGCTGGAAAGGTACTTAGAGTCATTTAGTCTAACTCGTCCTCATACTAGTGGGTACATTAAGCCCAGAGAAAGGAAGGGACTGGCACAAGGTCACAAATCAGTCTACTACAGAGGAAGAGCTAGAACTGAGGTGTCCTCCTGAGTTCCAGCCTATTCTAGGTTTCTGATGCCACCTTTGTCCTGATTAATCAAAGTAGCTAGATGTTCTTCTGGATACCCTCTTCTCTGTGGCATCCCAACATGATCCTGTCTTCAACACGACCAAAGGAAGCCTCTGGCCATTGTTGCTGCTTGGTAGTGAGCTGTGATGGGGGTGGTGGAGAAAGTGTATAAAGGAGCTCAGTTCAACAGGACAAGCCAACTGTGTTTGGGGGAAAATTCAGCTCCATATACCATCTAGAAGACTGAAGCTGAGCCCCTTCCAGGGACTAGATGGTCATTACTGCCTGAAGCTCATCTCAAGAGAAAATATTGATTCCCTCCAGTTACAAATCAAAGCTTGTTGGACCTTCATTTCTGAATCTTGTCAATTTCCAATTCCAAGATCTGTCCATATCAAAAAGATGTGGACCTCTGAAATGTTATAACCTTACGATTCCATGTCCGCTTTCTGTCCCTCACACCTCTACCATGTTTCCCAGTCTCCGTCCTCTTTCCCTCAGTTCCTCCTGCCCACCTATTCTTGGACCCCCCAAATATTGCAGGCCTGCGGCTCTTTTCTGGTCCATTTACCCCATCCTGCCTTCTTCCTCCAGCCTGGACCTCCTGGTCCATTGCTTCAGCATTTCATTTGCCAATACATTCAACTCTCCTTGTCCCCATCCTTTCTCCATCTTATCTGTGCTGTGCTTAGTTGCGTCTGACTATTTGTGACCCCATGGACTGTAGCCCACCAGGCTCCTCTGTCTATAACGATTTTCCAAGCAAGAATACTGGAGTGGGTTGCCATTCCCTCCTCTAGGAGATCTTCCCAACTCAGGGATCAAACTCAGCTCTCCTGCATTGCAGGCGGATTCTTTACCATCTGAGCCACCCGGGAAGCCCATCTTATCTGAAGAACCTCAAATCAAGGATTGTTGCTAATATTGTCCCAGGCAACCAAATGCTGTTGGGAACAACTCCCAGACCTATGTAGCCTGGTCCTGCTTAGCATTCATGGTCCCTAACCTCATCTGGGCCTTTAGCACCATGCATTTAGACCCTGGTCACTATCCTTTTCTGTTCCCTTAATGAATTGGAGTGAGGGCTGCCACCTAGAGGCTACACAGGGGCTCAGAATTGTGTGTGTTATGGCAGCATGAGGAGATGACAGGGGCAGTTTACAGTTGTGCTTTGTGTTGTGCTAAGTCGCTTCAGACTTAGCACAGACTCTCTGTGACCCTATGGACCATAGCCCACCAGGCTCCTCTGTCCACAGAATTCTCCAGGCAAGAATACTGGAGTGGGTTGCGTGCCCTCCTCCAGGGGATCTTCCCAACCCAAGAATTGAACAGTCTTTACAGTCTGAACTACCAGTGAAGCCCAGTTTACAGTTCAGTTCAGTTCAGTCGCTCAGTCGTGTCCGACTCTTTGCGACCCCATGAATCACAGCACGCCAGGCCTCCCTGTCTATCACCAACTCCCGGAGTTCACTCAAACGCATGTCCCTCGAATCGGTGATGCCATCCAGCCATCTCATTCTCTGTCATCCCCGTCTCCTCCCACCCCCACTGGAAGAAGCACCAGCTGGAATCAAGATTGCTGGGAGAAATATCAATAACCTCAGATATGCAGATGACACCACCCTTATGGCAGAAAGTGAAGAGGAACTAAAAAGCCTCTTGATGAAAGTGAAAGAGGAGAGTGAAAAGTTTGGCTTGAAGCTCAACATTCAGAAAACAAAGTTTACAGTTAGACAGGTTCAAATTTTAATCTTGTATCTTCCACTTATTGGTTGTTTGATCTTGGGCAAGTCAGTAATCTCTCTGAAGCCCCGTTTTCTTCTTCTGTAAAATGTGGAAAATAATGTTGTAGAGAATCTACCTAAGGGCTTAGAAGAATACTTTGCAGATGGTAGGTGCTTAATAAATGGTGGCTGTTTAATAAATAAATAGTGAACTGGGCACCTTGCTGATTGGCCATACATCTTAATCCCAAGTCTGGTTGCTTAGTAGGAAGAAGATGCTGACCAAGTTGTTACCCTGGTAGGGACTGGTTCAGGGCCTGTGATGGGCTTGAGCCTGCAGGTGGGCACATGAGGGGCTTAGTTTGGGAAGACATGGGTGGAGGACCCAAGGTTGTAGAGTCTGGATTCAGACAGATCTGAAATTTTTGTGACCTGGAGTAAGTCACCTTACCTTTCTGAGCCTCAATTTGCTCATGTGTAAAATAGGGGTAATATTATTGCTTAGTACACCTTCCAGGACTTTGGGGAGCATAAAATGGCATAATGGATGATAAAGTGGTTTTATAAATTATAACAAATTCTACTCAAGCTAGTTGCACAGATGCATGTGTGTGTGTTCTCTCACAAGGGTTATCTATGTTCTTGAACCCTGATTGAGAAGGTGGCAAGAAGCAACATTAGGATGACCTCCTTAGGATGACATTCTGAGGAAGAACAAACCACAGGATTAGCAAGGGTCCAGTCCAGTTAACCTGACACCATTTTTTTTTTTTCCATTCTCGAGCAGTTTAGGGTGAAAGACTTGAAACGTTTTTCTAAGATTGAGGCTATCCTATGAGCTAAATATTGAACCATCTAAAAAGCTGATTGATTATATGAGCTCTGCCTCAGTGATCTTCTGAAGATTCTTCTAGCCCCAGGACCTGGTGGTATAATGAACTTCAAATCAGAATTATATTATCATCTCTGCCCCTAACTTCCTGTATGATCTTGTGTGGGTTCCATCTTCTCTCTGGGCTTCAATATTCCTAGGAGTCAGACAAGATCTGTGGTTTTCAAATGCTTGTCCATGGATTGAATGCTTCAGATCACCTGAGAAAGGAGGACCACTCAATGCTTATGAAGTAGCGACACTGATGAATTGAACATGAATCTGATCAAGTCTCTAAATATAATTAACAGATTACAGGATATACAAGCGATAGAGGAACATGTTAAATGACACCACAAGAATGAAATCAACTAAATTGAAAATATAGGAGATTTGGTAGGATAAATGTATTTTCACCAAGAAATAAATAGAAAGGGAGAAAAGAGAGTAAGAGAAGGGATTAGGTTTCAATTCTCTGTTTTAACAAATTACTACAAACTTGGTGGGATAAAACAATACAAATCTATTATCTTCAGTTCAGTCAGTTCAGTCACTTAGTCGTGTCTGACTCTGCGACCCCATGAACCACAGCACGACAGGCCTCCCTGTCCATCACTAACTCCCGGAGTTCACTCAAACTCATGTCCATCAAGTCGGTGATGCCATCCGCCATCTCATTCTCTATCGTCCCCGTCTCCTCCCACCCCCAATCCCTCCTAGCATCAGACTCTTTTCCAGTGAGTGAAGTCGTCGCATGAGGTGGCCAAAGTATTGGAGTTTCAGCTTTAGCATAAGTCTTTCCAAAGAACACCCAGGATTGATCTCTTTCAGAATGGACTGGTTGGATTTCCTTGCAGTCCAAGGGACTCTCAAGAGTCTTCTCCAGAGCCACAGTTCAAAAGCATCAATTCTTCGGCTATCAGCTTTCTTCACAGTCCAACTCTCACATCCATACACGACCACGGGCAAAACCATAGCCTTGACTAGACAGAACTTCGTTGCAAAGTAATGTCTCTGCTTTTTCATATGCTATCTAGGCTGGTCATAACTTTACTTCCAAGGAGCAAGCGTCTTTTAATTTCATGGCTGCAATCAGCATCCAAAGTGATTTTGGAGCCGGAAAAGATAAAGCCTGACACTGTCTCCACTGTTTCCCCATCTATTTCCCATGAAGGGATGGGACCAGATGCCATGATCTTCGTTTTCTGAATGTTGAGCTTCAAGCCAACTTTTTCACTCTCCTCTTTCACTTTCATCAAGAGGCTTTTGAGTTCCTCTTCACTTTCTGCCATAAGGGTGGTGTCATCTGCATATCTGAGGTTATTGATATTTCTCCCGGCAATCTTGATTCCAGCTTGTGCTTCTTCCAGCCCAGCGTTCCTCATGATGTACTCTGGATATAAGTTAAATAAGCAGGGTGGAAATATGCAACCTTGACGTACTCCTTTTCCTCTTTGGAACCAGTCTGTTGTTCCATGTCCAGTTCTAACTGTTGTTTCCTGACCTGCATACAGGTTTCTGAAGAGGCAGGTCAGGTGGTCAGGGATTCCCATTTCTTTCAGAATTTTCCACAGTTTATCGTGATCCACACAGTCAAAGGATTTGGCATAGTCAATGAAGCAGAAATAGATGTTTTTCTGGAACTCTCTTGCTTTCTCAATGATCCAGCGGATGTTGGCAATTTGATCTCTGGTGCCTCTGAATTTTCTAATACCTGCTTGAACATCTGGAAGTTCATGATTCACATATTGCTGAAGTCTAGCTTGGAGAATTTTGAGCATGACTTTACTAGCGTGTGAGATGAGTGCAATTGTGCAGTAGTTTGAGCATTCTTTGGCATTGCCTTTCTTTGGGATTGGAATGAAGACTGACCATTTCCAGTCTGGTGGCCACTGCTGAATTTTCCAAATGTGCTGGCATATTGAGTGCAGCACTTTCACAGCATCATCTTTCAGGATTTGAAATAGGTCAGTTGGAATTCCATCACCTCCACTAGTTTTGTTCGTAGTGATGCTCTTTAAGGCCCACTTGACTTCACATTCCAAGATGTCTGTTTCCAGGTGAGTGATCACACCATCGTGATTATCTTCGTCGTGAAGATCTTTTTTGTACAGTTCTTCTGTGTATTCTTGCCACCTCTTCTTAATATCTTCTGCTTCTGTTAGGTCCATACCATTTCTGTCCTTTATCGAGCCCATCTTTGCATGAAATGTTCCCTTGATATCTTTAATTTTCTTGAAAAGATCTCTTGTTTTTCCTATTCTGTTGTTTTCCTCTATTTCTTTGCATTGCTCGCTGAGGAAGGCTTTCTTATCTCTCCTTGCTATTCTTTGGAACTCTGCATTCAGATGCTTATATGTTTCCTTTTCTCCTTTGCTTTTCGCTTCTCTTCTTTTCACAGCTTTTTGTAAGGCCTCCTCAGGCAGCCATTTTGCTTTTTTGCATTTCTTTTCCATGGGGATGGTCTTAGTCCCTGTCTCCTGTACAATGTCACGAACCTCCGTCCAGAGTTCATCAGGCACTCTATCTATCAGATATAGGCCCTTAAATCTATTTCTTACTTTCACTGTATAATCATAAGGGATTTGATTTAGGTCATATCTGAATGGTCTAATGGTTTTCCCTACTCTCTTCAATTTAAGTCTGAATTTGGCAATAAGAAGTTCATGATCTGAGCCACAGTCAGCTCCTGGTCTTGTTTTTGCTAACTGTATACAGCTTCTCCATCTTTGGCTGCAAAGAATATAATCTTATGGTTCTGTAAATCAAAGGTTCAACACGGGTATCCCTGGGGCAAAACAAACGTGTTGGCAGAGGTTTTTGTTTTTATTTTTGTTTTTGCTTTCTGGAGGCTCTAGCGTATAATCCATTTCCTTGTCCTTTCCAGCTTCTTTGACTGCCCATATTTCTTGGTTTATGGCCCCCGTCCTCCATCTTCAAAGCCAACAATGCTGAATCTCTGACAGTCTTCTGTACTCACATCAGGTGATTGTTTTTAAACTGGTTTGATAGTCCCCAGATGGTTCTACTGTGTCCTCAAGTATAGCCCTCAAGATGATGGTGATGACTAAGAAGGTAGTACCCAAGGCTGTTACTCATTTCAACCAAGTAATTTTGTCTTTTAATTATGTTTTGTTATTCCACTTGATTGTTTTTGAGTGGAAAAACTGTTTTAGAAAGATCTTGAGAAGGAACAAAAGTTGGCCTCTACCTGAGTGGCTGGGAAATCCTCAGAGGCTGGACATCCTTGTGGAGAGTAAAATGCCTGTGGCTTTCGGCAAGTTGGAGAGTGGAGTGGAGGCAGGGGTAAAAATGTTTTATTTTCCTGAAGGTATCCACCGCAATCAAGATGATTTCAAGGTAGGAGAAAGAATGTAGACTGGTAGATTTAATTTTTTAAAGTATCAAAATACATGCCAGTAAGACTTTTGTCAGCATATTGGGAACGACAGGTAGGATTTCTCCATCAAAGAGGTTAATTCTTTCCCCAGCAGTAGGTGCAGTTGGGTAGGGTACTAGGCAACATTCAGAGGTTTTTAACTGATATAATAGGTGTGCTACCACTTAAACATTTGCCAGATCTGTGGAAGAGACTGTGGGTGGATTTGAAAGGTTGTTATCAATACTGTTAATTCTAAGTGTTCACTGATTAAGACCAAACAACTGGATAAAAGTGAACAAGAGTCCACCAGCCCGTCATGTGTTCAACTTCCCAAAGAAACAGCCAGAGGCTTGGTGACACTGAATGATGGTGTGCCTTTCTTTTGAATTCTCCCTCTGTTGGTGGAGGCCTTATGAATTAGGATACAAAAGAGGTGGCTCTCTGGGTCTGGTCTCTTTATCAACGTAACTCCTGGTCCTGAAGTCATAACCTTCCTTACCTATTGAGTGTGTTGGGGGAGAGGGTGATGGGGACTGCTTTACTATCTGTCTCCTATGGAGGAGGTTGGTCTTTGCTATCTTTAATGATTAACACATATACTTGTGACTACTGGTTCGTGATACTAATCACATATTGTTTGATAGGAAAACAGAGGACTTAAAAGTCAGTTTTGGGCTTCACAGCTGGCAGAAGGACTGTTAATTCAATAGGCAAAGAAAATACTGGAGGAGTTGTAGAGGAGGGAATAGAGTATAAAGAGTACAAGGTTTATAAGACTCAGAGAATTCTAACTTTTCCTCTTAGTATCTGATCATCCTTGGACAAGTTTATTCATTCATTCTCTCATCCATTCAACAAACACTAACTGGGCACTTACAAAAGTGTCAGGTACTGTGCTAACGGTAGTTAAATAAACAACCCCACAGTTTTACCACAGTTCAGCCCATCAATCAACGGATAGTGTTAAGTACCCATTTCATGCCAAATTCCGTCCTTGTTGCTGAGGATGGAACAAGACAAAGATTCAATCCATAAGAAGCTGATATTCTAGTGAAGAGGGACAGGTAAGATAGAAGACACATGATAAACATGAAGCAAATTAATAAATAATAAAACTAACACTTGGGTTAAGTAATGTTCTGAGGGAATGAATGGGATAAAATATTAGAGAGTAAAAACTGAAAAAGGAGTGGCTCCGTAACAGAGTAGTCAGGGAAACTTTCTCAGCTAAAACCTAAAGAAAGGATTTTTTAAGATGAAGCCAATTACTCAGAGAAGCAGGAGAAGAGCATTTCAGGAAGAATAACAGTTAGTACAAAGGCCCTGGGATGAGAAGAGTGTTAGGCTGTTAGAGAAACTAAAAGGAGGCCAGTGTGGCTGGATCATGGTAAAAAGGGGTAGGTGGGCAGAATGGAGTGTTGCCAGAAGAGAGAGTTGAGATAGAGAAGGGATTCCTTCTGATATTATTTCCTTGTCTGTAAAGTAGCAATAATAATAGAAATAGCCAGTTCATTTCTCTAACCTAAGGTCCTAGTACAGAGCTTGACTGTAAGCTTGGTGAATTTATTGCCTAATAGATAAGTCAAAGTCAGAACTGAAGGGCAAGACCTACTTAAAAGTGTCTCATAGAATCTTAGGAAGCCCTGCATCTGACACTGGCTGAGTTTGCAGATGCTCCAAGCTTTGATAATCAGATTATAAATTTATAGAATTCACTGAGATTGACTGACTTTAGTAATTTACATTCTTCCTTTAATTTATTCCTTGTTCATCCACATGATACAACTCGATTAAGCCCCATTTAAAGACTGTGCATGTGTGTGTGTGTGCTCAGTCACACAGTCTGACTCTCTGTAACCCCCATGGGCTGGAGCCAACCAGGTTCCTCTGACCATAGAATTTTCTGTGCAAGAATACTGGAGTGTGTTTCCATTACCTCCTCCAGGGGATTTTCCTGACCCGGTGATTGAACCTGCATGTCTTGAGTCTCCCAAGCCCCATTTAAAGCCATGTGCTTAAAAAAAGAAAGGGGGAGGAGGTCATACTACGTCGGTGGAAAAAAGAAAAGATACAGAAATGATTCAAATTGTCCCAGGATCTGAGCATTCTTCATCTCAGGATAAGTGGCCTGTGGCAGGTCTGGTATTAATGCCTGCTTTTGGACCAGAGCTCAGATACAGACCTTCATGTTGCCTATCCTAGAAAAAGCCAAGAAAGTGACACTGAGTCTCAAGGCATCACTCCAATCTGTCTCCAGGTCATTTTAAAGCATTTTAACTCCACCCCAGATCTTGTTCATCAGAGCAAAACTAGACTCTCTCTGGTATCTTGCTCACAATGTAGAGCCACCAGAGTCAGGGATTAGTCTCTACTGCCTTTTCATAGTTTCTTTTTTTCCCTTCCTCTCCCTTTTCATAGTTTTGCTGCCTTTTGTATCCAATTTCAAAAGACTCGCCTTCTTAAGACCCAGAAAAAAGACAAGAGGAATTGCTTATTATTTATCATTGACTCAATGTTGGCTTACTTTTTTTTTGACCTAGGGAGACAACATTAATAAATGAAAATTAGTACTAGGTCTAGCTGAGTCTTGCTGTCCAGTACAAATTTATCATTTGAGTCATGTTTCATAATGAGCAAAAAAAAAATACACTTTCAGGGGGAAAAGAGACGATGGTGGAGGCATAGAATGGGGAGACCAATTTCTCCCTGACAAATTCATCAAAAGATCATTTGAATGCTGAGCAACTTCCACAAAACAACTTCTGAATGCTGGCAGAGGACAGCAGGCACCCAGAAAGGCAGTCCATTCTCTTTGAAAGGAGGTAGGACAAAATGTAAAAGACAAAAAGATAGACAAAAAAGTTAGGGATGGTGACCCATCCCAGGGAGTGAGTCATGAAGGAGGAGTTTCCAAACACCAGGAAACCTCTCACTGGCAGGTCTGTGGGGAGTTTTGGAATCTCAGAGGGCAACATAACCAGGAGGGGGAAAAAAACACAGAATATGTGCCTAACCACAACTCCCAGCAGAGAAGTAGCCCAGACGCTCATGTCAGCCACCAACGAGTCGGGGCTGAACAGGGAGGTGCAAGTTGCATGCTTAGGGTAAGGGCCAGGCCTGAATGCCCTGAGGACAATCTGAGGGAGCTAACATGAGATAGCAACCCAAACTGTGGGATAGCCAGAGAGAGAAAAAAGAGAGAGAGAAATTTCCCCTGAAAAGCTCTAACATAAGGAACAGCCTACCCCGCTCACAGAACAAAGGATTTAGCAAATACAAAGGAGAGCTAGCTGACTGTGGACTGACTCATCCCCCTGCCAGAGGCAGAGAAGCAAGCAGGAGACAGCCAGAGCCTGAAAGCAAGGGGCAAACTTCAACCAAACTGTGAGCAGGCTCCCATTGCTAACCAAGTCTTCCTGGGATCCTGGACGGTTGACATCTGCCAGGAGGGTCGCAGCCTGAGATCAGCTCCCCAGAAGAGACACACAGCAAACCTGAGATGGCACTCTTGTGGTGCACCCAGAAAACCCAGCGGCTGGGTTTTCTCACCTGGGTTGGCTCACCTTACCAGGGAGGTGATTAAAATGCACAGCCCACCTAGGACAGTGTGCTCACCAAGCAACTGGTCGCATGAGCTGCTTGGACCATGGAAGGGCACAAAATGCATGCCCAGCCGAGTCTGTGCCTTTGTGGAGTACCCAAGAAACTGAAGCTGAGCAGCTTAGACCTGGGAAGAGCACAAAACCCAGGGCACGCTGTGGACAGGTCCCCTGCACAGCAACCTGGAGACCAAGCAGTACAGACCAGGAAAGTACACATGCCGTGAGCTGTGGCAAATCCAGTGTGGTCCATACACTGCAAGCACTCCACACACACACCAGTGATACTTATTTGCAGTGTTCCTCGCTCCCCATAGCACAACTGAACAAGTGAGCCTAAATAAGTGACCACCTTCGCCCCCTTGTATCAGGGTGGAAATTAGACACTGACGAGATTTGCAAACAGAGAAAGCCACAATGAACAAAAAAGAGGGAACTACTCTGGAAGTGACAGGAGCAACAGATTAAAACCCTGTAGTTAGCATTGACTAAGCATTGGAAGGGGCCTATAGACCTTGAGAAGAAGTACAAGCTGGAACAAGGAACTATCTGAAACTGAACTGACCCCACATTGCCCTCAACATTTCCAGAGAAATTCCTAGATTTATTTTTACTATTATCATTATTAAATTATTTAATTTTTTAAAAAAATTAAGTTCTTTACTACTCTTTTAATTTTCATTTTATAACCGAATGTGGTCCACTGGAGAAGGGAATGGCAAACTATTTCAGTATACTTGCCTTGAGAACACATGAACAGTATAGCCTACTATTACCTTGCAAAAAAGACCCTATTTTAAAGCAAATTTCAGATATATATATTTAAAAATTTTTGTGATTGGTTTTGTTTTGTACTTTTAATATTGTATTTTTCAGAGTCTAACCTCTACTCCAGTCCCATTATTTCATGGAAAATAGATGGGGAAACAGTGGAAAGAGTGGCTGACTTTATTTTGGTAGGAGGGTTACAAAATCACTGCAGATGGTGACTGCAGCCATGAAATTAAAAGATGCTTACCCCTTGGAAGGAAAGTTAATGACCAACCTAGACAGCATATTAAAAAGCAGAGACATTACAACAAAGGTCCGTCTCATCAAGGCTATGGTTCTTCTGGTGGTCATGCATAGATGTGAGAGTTGCACTATAAAGAAAGCTGAGCACCTAAGAATTGATGCTTTTGAACTATGGTGTTGGAAAAGACTCTTGAGAGTCCCTTGGGTTTCAAGGAGATTCAACCAGTCCATCCTAAAGGAAATCAGTCCTGAGTGCTCTTTGGAAGGACTGATGTTGAAGTTGAAACTCCAATACTTTGGCCACCTGATGTGAAGAACCGAATCATTTGAAAAGATGCTGATGATGGGAAAGACAGAAGGAAGAGAAGGGGATGAAGGAGGATGAAATGGTTGGATAGAATCACCAACTCAATGGAGATGAGTTTGAGTAGTCTCTGGGAGTTTTTGATAGACAGGGAGGCCTGGAGTGCTGTGGTTCATGGGGTCGCGAAGAGTCAGACACGACTGAGCAACTGAACTGAACTGAACTGAACCTCTACTCTAGATTTTTAATCTTTGATTTTTGGTATTTGTTATCAATTTTGTACCTTTAAGAATCTAATCTTCAGTACCCATTTCTGCGTAGGGTTGTGATTACTGGATTGATTGCTCTCTCCCCGTTTGATTCTACCTTTTCTCCCCCAGGTCACTTCTATCTCCTCCCTCGCCCATCTCTTCTCTACTTACATCTGTGGATCTCTCTGGGTGTTCCGGGCTCTGGAGAACACTTAGGGAACTAATTACTGGCTAGACTGATCTCTCCCATTTTGATTCCCCCTCTTCTCCTCCTGGTAAACTCTACCTCCCTCCTCCTTCTTCTCTTCTCTTTGTAAATCTATGAACCTCTCTGAGTGTTCCAGGCTGTGGAGAGCACATAGGGAATTGATTACTGGCTAGATTGCTCTCTCCCCTTTGGATTCCCCGTCTTCTGCTCCTGGTCACCTCAATCTCCCTCCTCCCACTTCTCTTTTCGATGTAACTCTGCGATTCTCTCTGGGTGTTCCTCACTGTGGAGAATCTTTTCACCATTAACATAGACGTTTCATCATCTGTGCTATATGGATAGAGAAGTCTTGAAGCTATTGTAAGAATAAGACTGACAACCAGAGAAAGGAAAATTAAGTCCAAAACCTGAGAGCTCCAGAAAACTCCTGACTCCAGGGAATATTAATCGACCAGTACTCATCGAAAAGCCTCCATGCCTACACTGAAACCAAGTTCCACTAAAGAGGCAACAAGTTCCAGAGCAAGAAATACCATGTTAATTCTCCAGCAAAGCAGTAACACAGCCCTAAGCATTAAAATAAAGTCTGTCCAAAGTTACACCAAACTTATCAGTTCAGTTCAGTCACTCAGTCGTGTCCTACTCTCCGCGACCCCATGAATCACAGCACGCCAGGCCCCCGTGTACATCACCAACTCCCGGAGTTCACACAAACTCATGTTCATAGAGTCGGTGATGCCATTCAGGCATCTCATTCTTTGTCATCCCGTTCTCCTCCCGCCCACAACCTTTGCCAGCATCAGAGTCTTTTCCAGTGAGTCAACTCGACGCATGAGGTGGCCAAAGTATTCCAGTTTCAGCTTTAGCATCAGTCCCTCCAATGAACACCCAGGATTGATCTCCTTTAGAATGGACTGGTTGGATCTCGTTGCAGTCCAAGGGACTCTCAAGAGTCTTCTCCAATACCACAGTTCAAAAGCATTAATTCTTTGGTGATCAGCCTTCTTCATAGTCCAACTCTCACATCCATACATAACCACGGGAAAAACCATAGCCTTGACTAGACGGACCTTTGCTGGCAAAGTAATGTCTCTGCTTTTTAATATGCTATCTAGGCTGGTCATAACTTTCCTTCCAAGCACTAGGCGTCTTTTAATTTCATGGCTGCAATCAGCATCCACAGTGATTTTGGAGCCCCCAAAAATAAAGTCTGACACTACTTCCACTGTTTTTCCATCTATTTCCCAAGAAATGATGGGACCAGATGCCATGATCTTTGTTTTCTGAATGTTGAGCTTCAAGCCAACCTTTTCACTCTCCTCTTTCACTTTCATTAAGAGGCTTTTGTGTTCCTCTTCAATTTCTGCCATTAGGGTGGTGTCATCTGCATATCTGAGGTTATTGATATTTCTCCCGGCAATCTTGATTCCAGCTTGTGCTTCTTCCAGCCCAGCGTTCCTCATGATGTACTCTGCAAATAAGTTAAATAAGCAGGGTGACAATATACAACATTGATGTACTCCTTTTCCTATTTGGAACCAGTCTGTTGTTCCATGTACAGTTCTGATTGTTGCTTCCTCACCTGCATACAGGTTTCTCAAGAGGCAGGTAAGGTGGTCTGGTATTCCCATCTCTTTCAGAATTTTCCAAAGTTTATTGTGATCTACACAGTCAAAGGCTTTGGCATAGTCAATGAAGCAGAAATAGATGTTTTTCTGGAACTCTCTTGCTTTCTCCATGATCCAGCAGATAATGGCAATCTGATCTCTGGTGCCTCTGCCTTTTATAAAACCTGCTTGAACATCCGGGAGTTCATGGTTCACATATTGCTGAAGCCAGGCTTGGAGAATTTTGAGCATGACTTCACTAGTGTGTGAGATTAGTGCAATTGTGCTGTAGTTTGAGCATTCTTTGGCATTGCCTTTCTTTGGGATTGGAATGAAGACTATCTTTTCCAGTCCTGTGGTAACTGCTGAGTTTTCTAAATTTGCTGGCATATTGAGTGCAGCACTTTCACAGCATCATCTATCAAGATTTGAAGTAGCTCAACTGGAATTCCATCACCTCCATTAGCTTTGTTTGTAGTGATGCTTTCTAAGGCCCACTTGATTTCACATTCTAAGATGTCTGGCTTTAGGTCAGTGATCACGTTATAGTGACTATCTTGGTCGTGAAGATCTTTTCTGTACAGTTCTTCTGTGTATTCTTGCTACCTCTTCTTAATATCTTCTTCTTCTGTTAGGTCCATACCATTTCTGTCCTTTATCGAGCCCATCTTTGCATGAAATGTTCCCTTGGAATCTCTAATTTTCTTGAAGAGATCTCTTGTTTTTCCTATTCTGTTGTTTTCCTCTATTTCTTTGCATTGATCACTGAGGAAGGCTTTCTTATCTCTCCTTGCTATTCTTTGGAACTCTGCATTCAGATCCTTATATCTTTCCTTTTCTCCTTTTCTTTTCGCTTCTCTTCTTTTCACAGCTATTTATAAGGCCTCCTAAGACAGCCATTTTGTTGATAAAGGACAGAAATGGTATGGACCTAACAGAAGCAGAAAATATTAAGAAGAGGTGGCAAGAATACACAGAAGAACTGTACAGAAAAGATCTTCATGACCAAGATAGTCACGATAATGTGATCATTGACCTAGAGCCAGAGATCTTGGAATGCGAATTCAAGTGGGCCTTAGAAAGCATCACTACGAACAAAGCTAGTGGAGGTGATGGAATTCCAGTTGAGCTATTTCAAATCTTAAAAGATGATGCTGTGAAAGTGCTGCACTCAATATGCCAGCAAATTTGGAAAACTCAGCAGTGGCCACAGGACTGGAAAACGTCAGTCTTCATTCCAGTCCCAAAGAAAGGCAATGCCAAAAAATGCTTAAACTACCGCACAATTGCACTCGTCTCACACGCTAGTAAAGTCATGCTCAAAATTCTCCAAGCCAGGCTTCAGCAATAGGTGAACCGTGAACTCCCAGATGTTCAAGCAGGTTTTAGAAAATTCAGAGGAACCAGAGATCAAATTGCCAACATCCGCTGGATCATGAAGAAAGCAAGAGATTTCCAGAAATACATCTATTTCTGCTTCATTGACTATGCCAAAGCCTTTGACTGTGTGGATCACAATAAACTGTGGAAAATTCTGAAAGAGATGGGAATACCAGACCACCTGACCTGCCTCTTGAGAAACCTGTATGCAGGTCAGGAAGCAATAGTCAGAACTGTACATGGAACAGCAGACTGGTTCCAAATCGGAAAAGGAGTAATTCAAGGCTTTATATTGTCCCCTTGCTGATTTAACTTATGTACAGAGTACATCATGAGGAACGCTGGGCTGGAAGAAGCACAAGCTGGAATCAAGATTGCTGGGAGAAATATCAATAACCTCAGATATGCAGATGATACTACCCTTATGGCAGAAAGTGAAGAGGAACTAAATAGCCTCTTGATGAAATTGAAAGAGAAGAGTGAAAATGTTGGCTTGAAGCTCAACATTCAGAAAACAAAGATCATGGCATCTGGTCCCATCACTTCATGGCAAATAGATGGGGAAACCGTGGAAACAGTTTCAGACTTTGTTTTTGGGGCTCCAAAATCACTGCAGATTCTTATTGCAGCCATGAAATTAAAAGACTCTTATTCCTTGGAAGGAATGTTTTGACCAATCTTGATAGTATATTAAAAAGCAGCGACATTACTTTGCCAACAAAGGTCCGTCTAGTCAAGGCTATGGTTTTTCCGTGGTCATGTATGGATGTGAGAGTTGGACTGTGAAGAAAGCTGATCGCCGAAGAATTGATGCTTTTGAACTTTGGTGTTGGAGAAGACTCTTGAGAGTCCCTTGGACTGCAAGGAGATCCAACCAGTCCATTCTAAAGGAGATCAATCCTGGGTGTTCATTGAAAGGACTGATGCTAAAGCTGAAACTGCAATACTTTGGCCGTCTCATGCGACGAGTTGACTCACTGGAAAAGACTCTGATGCTGGCAAAGGTTGGGGGCGGGAGGAGAAGGGGACGACAGAGAATGAGATGGCTGGATGGCATCACCGACTCGATGGACATGAGTTTGAGTGAATTCCGAGAGTTGGTGATGGACAGGGAAGCCTGGCGTGCTGTAATTCATGGGGTCGTGGAGAGTCGGACACGACTGATCACCTGAACTGAACTGAACTGAACTGAACTGAAGAAATGTTTAACAAGGACCGAGAAGAAATTAAAAAAGAGTCAATCAATAATAGATAATGCAATAACTGTGATCAAAAGCACTCTGGAAGGAACCAACAGTATAATAACTGAAGCACAAGATAGGACAAGAAAGGTCGAAGATAGAATGATGGAGATAAATGAAGCAGAGAGGAAAAAAGAAAAAAGAATTAAACAAAATGAGGAAAATCTCACAGACTTCTTGGATAATGTTAAGTGTTCCAACATTCAAATCATAAGAGCTCCAGAAGAAGACAAAAAGAAAGGCCATGAGAAAATACTTGAGGAGATAATAGTGGAAAACTTCCCTAAATGCGGAAGGAAACAATCACCCAAGTCCAAGAAACCCAGAGAGTCCCACACAGGATAAACTCAGGGCAAAACACCCCAAGACACTTATTAATCAAATTAACGAAGATCAAACACAAAGAAAAAATATTGATAGCAGGAAGGGAAAAGCAACAAATTACACACTAGGGGATTCCCATAAGGATAATAGCTAATCTTTCAACAGAAATTCTTCAGGCCAGGAGGGAATGGCAGGATATTCTTAAAGTGACAAAAGAGAAAACCCTACAACCCAGATTACTGTATCTAGCAAGGATCTCATTCAAATATGAAGGAGAAATCAAAAGTTTTACAGACAAGAAAAAGCTGGGAGAATTCAGCACCAGCAAACCAGCTCTTCAACAAATGCTAAAGGATCTTCTCTAGAAAGGCAACAGAGAAAAGTTGTATAAACTTGAATCTCAAACAACAAAGTTAATGGCAATGGGATCATACTCATCAATAATTACCTTAAATATAAATGGGTTCAAAGCCCCAACCAAAAGACAAAGACGGGCTGAATGGATACAAAAACAAGACCCCTATATATGTTGTCTACAAGAGACCCACCTCAAAACAAGGGACACATACAGACTTAAAATGAAAGGCTGGAAAAAGATATTTCAAACAAATGGAGACCAAAAGAAAGCGGGAGTAGCAATACTCATAACAGGTGAAATAGACTTTGAAATAAAGGCCTTTAAAAGAGACAAAGGACACTTCATAATGATCAAATGATCATTCCAAGAAGAAGATATAGCAATTATATTTGCACCCAATATAGGAACACCACTATATGTAAGGCAAATGCTAACAAGTATGAAAGGGGAAATTAACAGTAACACGATAAAAGTGGGAGACTTTAATACCTCACACACATCTATGGATAGATCAACTAAACAGAATATTAGCAAGGAAAAACAAACTTTAAATGATACAATGGACCAGTTAGACTTAACTGATATCTATAGGACATTTCACCCCAAAACAATGAATTTCACCTTTTTCTGAAGTGCACACGGAACCTTTTCCAGGATAGATCACATCCTGGGCCATAAATCTAGATTTAGTAAATTCAAAAAAAGAAAAATTAAATCATTTCACGCATCTTTTCAGATCAGTGTGGTCAGATTAGATGTCAACTACAAGGAAAAAAACTATTAAAAATTCCAACATATGGAGGCTAAGCAACATGCTTCTGAATAACCAACAAATCACAGAAGAAATCAAAATATGCATATAAACGAATGAAAATGAAAACACAACAACCCAAAACCTATGGGATTCCATAAAAGCAGTGCTAAGGAGAAGGTTCATAGCAATACAGCTTTCCTCAATAGAAGACAAAAATCAAATAAATAAGCTAACTTTACACATAAAGCTACCAGAAAAAGAATAAATGAAGAACTCCAGGGTTACTAGAAGGAAAGAAATCATAAAAATTAGGGCAGAAGTAAATTATAAAGAAACAAGGGAGACTATAGTAAACATCAACAAAACTAAAAGCTGGTTCTTTGAGAAGATAAATAAAATAGAAAAACCATTAGCCAGACTCATCAAGAAAAAAAAAGAGCAAAATCAAATCAACAAAATTAGAAATGAAAATGGAGAAATCACAACAAACAACACAGAAATACAAAGGATCATAACAGACTACTATCAGCAACTATATGCCAATAAAACAGACAACTTGGAAGAAATGGACAAATTACGAGGAAATAGAAAATCTTAACAGACACAACACATGCACAGTAATCGAAACTGTAATAAGCAGTCTTCCAACAAACAAAAGCCAAGGATCAGATGGCTTCAAAGCTGAATTCTACCAAAAATTTAGAGAAGAGCAAACACCTATCCTACTCAAACTCTTCCAGAAATTTGCAGAGGAAGGTAAACTTCCAAACTCATTCTATGAGGCCACCATCACCCTAGTACCAAAACCAGACAAAGACGCCACAAGAAAAGAAAACTACAGGCCAATATCACTGATGAACATAAATGCAAAAATCCTAAACAAAAATCTAGCAAACAGGAATCAACAACATATTAAAAAGATCATACATCATGACCAACTGGGTTTCATCCCCGGGATGCAAGGATTCTTCAGTCTTCGCAAGTCAATCACTGTGATACACCACATTAAGAAATTGAAAGATAAAAACTATATGATTATCTCCATAGAGGCAATGAAAGTATTCAACAGAGTTCAACATCCATTTATGATAAAAACCCTCTAGATAGCAGGAATAGAAGGAACATACCTCAACATAATATAAAAATCATATATGATAAACTCACATCAAACATTTTTCTCAATGGTGAAAAATTGAAAGCATTTCCCCTAAAGTCAGGAACAAGGCAAGGGTGCCCACTCTCACCACTACTATTCAGCATAGTTTTGTAAGTTTTAGCCACAGAAATCAGAGAAGAGAAAGAAATAAATGGAAACCATGTTGGAAAAGAAGAACTAAAGCTCTCACTGTTTGCAGATGACATGATCCTCTACATAGAAAACCCTACAGACTCCACCAGAGAATTACTAGAGCTAATCAATGAATATAGTAAAGTTGCGGGATATAAAATTAACACAGAAATCCCATGCATTCCTATACACTATAATGAGAAAGCAGAAAGAAAAGTTAAGGAAATAATCTCATTCACCATTGCAATGAAAAGAATAAAATACTTAGGAATAAATCTACCTAAAGAAACAAAAGATATATATATATATATATATATATATATAATATTTATATATATAATATTTATATATATACTATTTATGTATATATTATTTATATATATATTATATATATTATATTTGAATTTATATTTGAATATATAATAATATATATAATATATAATAAGATATTAAAAGACGCTTACTCTTTGGAAGGAAAGTTATGACCAACCTGGATAGCATATTAAAAAGCAGAGACATTACTTTGCCAACCAAGGTCCGTCTAATCAAGGCTATGGTTTGTCCGTGGTCATGTATGGATGTGAGAGTTGGACTGTGAAGAAAGCTGATCGCCGAAGAATTGATGCTTTTGAACTGTGGTGCTGGAAAAGACTCTTGAGAGTCCCTTGGACTGCAAGGAGATCCAACCAGTCCATTCTAGAGGAGATCAATCCTGGGTGTTCATTGGAAGGACTGATGCTAAAGCTGAAACTGCAATACTTTGGCCACCTCATGCGACGAGTTGACTCACTGGAAAAGACTCTGATGCTGGGAGGGATTGGGGGTGGGAGGAGACGGGGACGACAGAGAATGAGATGGCTGGATGGCATCACCGACTCGATGGACATGAGTTTGAGTGAACTCCAGGAGTTGGTGACGGACAGGGAGGCCTGGCGTGCTGTGATTCATGGGGTCGCAAAGAGGCAGACACGACTAAGAGACTGAACTGAACTGAACTGAAGATATATATAATATATATAAATATAATAATAATATATTATATATATATAAAAAAAACTAAAAAACACTGATGACAGAAGTAAAAAATGACACAAACAGATGGAGAAATAATACCATATTCATGGATTGGAAGAATCAATATAGTGAAAATGAGTATACTACCCAAAGCAATTTACAGAATGAATGAAATCTCTGTTAAGCTACCAACAATATTTTTCAGAGAACTAGAACAAATAATTTCACAATTTGTATGGAAATACAATAAACCTCGAATAGCCAAAGCAATCTTGAGAGAGAAGAATGGGACTGGGGGAATCAACCTGCCTGACTTCAGACTATACTACAAAGCTACTGTCATCAAGACAGTTATGGTACTGGCACAAAGACAGAAATATAGATCAATGGAACAAAGTAGAAAGCCCAGAGATAAATCCACTCACCTATGGACACCTTATCTTTGACAAAGGAGGTAAGAATATACAATGGAGAAAAGATAATCTCTTTAACAAATGTTGCTGGCAAAAAGTGTTCAACCACTTGTAAAAGAATGAAATTAGAACACTTTCTAATACCATACACAAAAATAAACTCAAAATGGATTAAAGATCTAAATTTAAGACCAGAAACTATAAAACTCCTAGAGGAAAACATAGGCAGAACATTCTCTGTCATATGACCCACCCCCCAGAGTAATGGAAATAAAAGCAAAAATAAACAAATGGGACCCAATTAAACTTAAAAGCTTTTGCACAACGAAGGAAACTATAAACAAGATGAAAAGACAGTCTTCAAAATGGGAGAAAATAGTAGCAAATGAAGTAACTGACAAAGAATTAACCTCAAAAATATACAAGTAGCTCATGCAGCTCAATTCTAGAAAAATAAATGAGCCAATCAAAAAATGAACCAAAGAACTAAAGAGACATTTCTCCAAAGACATACAGGTGGCTAACAAACACATGCAAAGATGCTCAACTCACTCATTATTAGAGAAATGCAAATGAAATCCTCAATTCAGTACCATTTCATGCCAGTCAGAATGGCTGCTATCCAAAAGTCTACAAACAATAAATGGTGGAGAGGGTGCAGAGAAAAGGGAACCCTCTTACACTGTTGGTGGGAATGCAAATTTGTACAGCCACTATGGAGAACAGTGTGGAAATTCCTTTAAAAAACTGTAAGTAGAAATGCCATATGACCCAGCAATCGCACTCCTGGACATACACACTGAGGAAACCAGATTTGAAAGAGACACGTGTACCCCAATGTTCATCACAGCACTGTTTAAAAGGACATGGCAGCAACCTAGATGTCCATCGGCAGATGACTGGATAAGAATGTCCTGGTACATATACAAAATGGAATATTTCTCAGCTGTTAAAAAGAATGCATTTGAATCAGTTCTAATGAGATGGAAGAAACTGGAGCCTATTTTACATAGTGAAGTAAATCAGAAAGAAAAACACCAATACAGTTTATTAACACATATATATGGAATTTAGAAAGATGGTAATGATGACCCTATATGCGAGACAGCAAAAGAGACACAGATGTAAAGAACAGACTTTTGGACTCTGTGGGAGATGGCAAGAGTGGGATGATTTGAGAAATAGCATTGAAACATGTTTATTACCATATGTGAAATAGATCACCAGTCCAGGTTCAATGCATGAGACAGGACGCTCAGTTCAGGTGTACTGGGATTCTCCTGAGGGGTGGGATAGGGAGGGAGTTGGAAGAGGGGTTCAGGATGCAGGACACATGTACACCCATTGCAGATTCATGTCAATGTATGGCAAAAATCACTAGAATATTGTAAAGTAATTAGCTTCCAATTAAAATAAATAATTTAATTTACCAAAAAAATACACTTTCTAGCCATTAGTATGGTCTTTGCTTGTGTTTTTCAAGGGTAGAAAAATATTTGCAAGGGAAAATTTCCAATATGCATATTCACACTTGCTTTATTTTCATCCCAATAGCAAAAGGCAAATAATCACAAGCTGACCTTTAAAAGCATAACTTCTATAATTATCATAAGAGATGGTGTTTCATTGGATAGTGGCCCAATGCCTTTATGATAAACAGCCCCTGTTCCTAAATGGGTACATGGGTCTTAACTTTGATTCACGAGGAACTTATATGAGAAGTATGTATACACTTTGTATGGCTCACTCATTTTAAGGATCTTTGTATAATAGGTTCAGCCCCACCACAGGACAGCATAGAAATTTGGAGGAGCAATCCAGATTTGGCTCAGCCAAAATGTAGGCACAGAAGAAGAGAACTTGAATCCTTATTAAGACCTTGGCCATTTTATCAATTAGGATGTTTTGGTTGCAAGAAAATAAAACAAAACTTTATTCATGTAATGAAAGCCAGAAATAGAAAAATTCTTCAGGGTTGACTTAATCCAGTGGCTCTATCTTCACTCCTTTGTAATTCTGTCAGTTTTATCCTCCTTTGTATTTTTGCTTTATCTTTAGGCAAAATTACTACATCAGTTCTGGCCTTCACAAGCAAATACCAGAGTGTTCAGAGAGAAAAACTGGAAAGTTGATTATAAAATTTATCCCAGAAGAATGAGTAAGAACTTCCCTTAGAAGATTCCAGCAAATCTTTTTAGCATCATTCGCTCAAATTGTCAGTCTTGAGCTGATTACTGGCTTGAGGGGAATGAGATTAATAATCAGGCTACCCCTAAAGTTAGAGATAGGATCAGCTTTGTCTAAGGTATATGAGATATGTGGGAGAACAGTGGTTACATGAATAAAATAAGGTTTTGTTAAGTAAGAAGTGGAGAATAAATACTATAAAGGCATCTAAGTTTATTCTAAAAGTTTTCTTCCTTATATAGACTATTCTTTCCTTCTTCCACAAAGGTGGAAATTTTATCTAAGCACGTGGTCATTCAACTAAAGATCATATTTATTAGTCTCTCAGCCAACTGTGACTCTGGAACTAAATTTTTGCCAATGGTATATGAGCAAAAATATACCACCCATTCATACTCTATATGCAAACACCCATTATGACCATTGATTTAGGTCATACATGAAAGGCCTAGTGGTTTTCCCTACTTTCTTCAATTTAAGTCTGCACTTCTATATTCATTTATTTGTTAATAGATATGTAAATACATGCTTGTCATTCAGTCTCTAAGTCATATCCGAATCTGTGAGACCCCATGAGCTGTAGCATGTTGGCTCCTCTGTCCTCCACTATCTCCCAGAATTTCCTCCAATTCATGTCCATTGAGTCAATGATGCCATTTAACCATCTGATCCTCTGTTGTCCCCTTCTCCTCCTGCCCTCAATCTTTCCCAGCATTAGGATCTTTTCCAGTGAGTTGGCTCTTCGCATCAAGTGGCCAAAGAATTGGAGCTTCAGCTTCAACATCAGTCACTCCAATGCTTGTTCAGGGTTGATTTCCTTTAGAATTGACTGGTTTGAATTACTTCCAGTTCAAGGGACTCTCAAGATTCTTCTCCAGCACCACAATTTGAAACCATCAGTTCTTTGGCCCTTAGCCTTCTTTATGGTCCAACTCTCACATCTGTACGTGACTAAAGGAAAAACAATACTATTGACTATATGGATCTTTGTTAGCAGTGATGTCTGCTTCTTAATGAACTGTCTAGGTTTGTCATATTTTTCCTTCCAAGGAACAAGCCT
This sequence comes from Moschus berezovskii, assembly GCF_049115385.1. NCBI lineage: Eukaryota > Metazoa > Chordata > Mammalia > Artiodactyla > Moschidae > Moschus > Moschus berezovskii. The sequence goes on along the minus strand of NC_142488.1, from coordinate 46,235,645 downwards.
CTTAATTTCATGGCTGCAGTCACCATCCACAGTTATTTTGGAGCCCAATAAAATAAAATATGTCACTGCTTCCACTTTTTTTCATTCTATATGCAATGAAGTTATGGGACCAGATTCCATAATCTTATTTTTTTACTAAAGACTTTTAAGCCAGCCTTTTCACTCTCCTGTTTCACTCTCATCAAGAGGCTCTTTATCTCCTTTTCAGTTTCTGCCATTATAGTGGTATCAGAAATGTCTTTAGGTCTTCTGCCTAGGTCCATTTTTTATTGGTGTGCTGCTTATATATTTTGGTGATTAATCCTTTGTCAGTTGCATCACTTGAAAATATTTTCTCCCATTCAGAGTTGTCTTTTCATCTTGTTTATAGTCTCCTTTGATGTGCAAAAGTTTTCAAACCTAATTATTTCCCGTTTGTTTATTTTTGTTTTTATTTCCATTATTCTAGGAGGTGGGTCATAGAGAATCTTGCTGTGATTTATGTCAAGGAGTATACTGCCTATGTTTTCCTCTAAGAGCTTTATAGTTTCTGGCCTTAGCTTTAAGTTTGTAATCCATTTTAAGTTTATTTTTCTATATGATATTATGAAATATTCAAGCTTCATTCTTTTACATGTAGCTGTCCAGTTTCCCAGCACCACTTATGGAAGAGGTTGTCTTTTCTCCATTGTGTATTCTTGCTTCCTTTGTCAAAGACAAGTTACCCATAGGTGTGTGGGTTTACTTCTGGGTTTTCTGTCTTGTTCCCTTGGTCTATATTTGTTTTTGTGACAGTACTATACAGTCTTAATGACTGTAGTTTTGTAGTATAGTTTATGATTTATTTGGCTATTTACAATGTGTTTCCATACAAATTGTGAGACTTTTTGTTCTAACTCTGCGAAATGTACTGTTGGTATTATAGTTTGATGGAGATTGCATTGTATTGGTAGATTGCTTTGGGTAAAGTCATTCTCACAATATTAATTCTCCAATTCCAAGAACATGGTATATCTCTCCATCTGTTTGTGTCATCTTTAATATCTTTCATCAGTGTCTTATACTTTTCTGCATACAGGCCTTTCTTCCCTTTAGGTAGGTTTATTCGTAGATATTTTATTCTTTTTGTTGCAGTGGTTAATGGGACTTTTCTTTAACTTTTCCTTTTGAATTTTCATTGTTAGTGTATGGGAAGGCAAGTGATTTTTGTGTATTAATTTTATATCCTGTGACTTCATTGATTACCTCTTGTAATTCTCTGGTGTCATCTTAAGGGTTTTCTATGTATAGTATCATGCCATCTACGAGAACTGAGAGTTTTATTTCTCCTTTTCCAATCTGGATTCCTTTCATTTCTTTTTCTTCTTTGATTGCTGTTGCTAGGACATCAAATACTATGTAGAATAACAGTCATGAAATTAGGCTCCCTTGTCTGGCTCCTGATCTTAGAGGAAATGCTTCCAGATTTTCACCGTTGAGAATAATGTTTGCTCTGGTTTGTCACATATGGCCTTTATTATGTTGAGATACATTTCTTCTGTGCCTGCTTTCTGGACAGTTTGTATCATAAATCAGTTCAGTTCAGTTCAGTCACTCAGTCGTGTCCAACTCTTAGCGACCCCATGAACCACAGCACGCCAGGCCTCCCTGTCGATCACCAACACCCGGAGTTCACTCAAACTCATATCCATCGAGTTGGTGATGCCATCCAGCCACCTCATTCTCTGTCGTCCCCGTCTCCTCCTACCCCCAATCCCGCCCAGCATCAGAGTCTTTTCCAGTGAGTCAACTCGTCGCATGAGGTGGCCAAAGTATTGCAGTTTCAGCTTTAGCATTAGCCCTTCCAATGAACACCCAGGATTGATCTCCTCTAGAATGGACTGGTTGGATCCCCTTGCAGTCCAAGGGACTCTCAAGAGTCTTCTCCAACACCACAGTTCAAAAGCATCAATTCTTCGGTGATCAGCTTTCTTCACAGTCCAACTCTCACATCCATACATGACCACGGGAAAAACCATAGCCTTGACTAGACGGACCTTGGTTGGAAAAGTAATGTCTCTACTTTTTAATATACTATCTAGGCTGGTCATAACTTTCCTTCCAAGGAGTAAGCGTCTTTTAATTTCATGGCTGCAATCAGCATCTGCAGTGATTTTGGAGCCCCAAAAAATAAAGTCTGACACTGTTTCCACTGTTTCCCCATCTATTTCCCATGAAGTGATGGGACCAGATGCCATGATCTTCGTTTTCTGAATGTTGAGCTTCAAGCCAACATTTTCACTCTCCTCTTTCACTTTCATCAAGAGACCTTTAAGTTCCTCTTCACTTTCTGCCATAAGGGTGGTGTCATCTGCATATCTGAGGTTATTGATATTTCTCCCGGCAATCTTGATTCCAGCTTGTGTTTCTTATAGCCCAGCATTCCTCATGATGTACACTGCATATAAGTTAAATAAGCAGGGTGACAATATGCAACCTTGACGTACTCCTTTTCCTATTGGGAACTAGTCTGTTGTTCCATGTCCAGTTCTAACTGTTGCTTCCTGACCTAAATACAGGTTTTTCAAGAGGCAGGTCAGGTGGTCTGGTATTCCCATCTCTTTCAGAATTTTCCACAGTTTATTGTCATCCACACTGTCAAAGGCTTTGGCATAGTCCATGAAGCAGAAATAGATGTTTTTCTGGAACTCTCTTGCTTTCTCCATAATCCAGCGGATGTTGGCAATTTGATCTCTGGTGCCTCTGCCTTTTCTAAAACCTGCTTGAACATCTGGAAGATCACGATTCCAATATTGATGAAGCTTAGCTTGGAGAATTTTGAGCATGACTTAACTAGCCTGTGAGACGAGTGCAATTGTGCAGTAGTTTGAGCATTCTTTGGCATTGCTTTTCTTTGGGATTGGAATGAAGACTGACCTTTTCCAGTCCTGTGGCCATTGCTGAGTTTTCCAAATTTGCTGGCATATTGAGTGCAGCACTTTCACAGCATCATCTTTCAGGATTTGAAATAGCTCAATTGGAATTCCATCACCTCCACTAGCTTTGTTCGTAGTGATGCTCTCTAAGGCCCACTTGACTTCACATTCCAAGATGTCTGGCTCCAGGTGAGTGATCATGCCATCGTGACTATCTTGGTCATGAAGATCTTTTTTGTACAGTTCTTCTGTGTATTCTTGCCACCTCTTCTTAATATCTTCTGCTTATGTTAGGTCCATACCATTTCTGTCCTTTATCGAGCCCATCTTTGCATGAAATGTTCCTTTGATATCTCTAATTTTCTTGAAAAGATCTCTTGTTTTTCCTATTCTGTTGTTTTCCACTATTTCCTTGCATTGATCGATGAGGAAGGCTTTCTTATCTCTCCTTGCTATTCTTTAGAACTCTGCATTCAGATGCCTATATCTTTCCTTTCCTCCTTTACTTTTCGCTTCTCTTCTTTCCACAGCTATTTGTAAGGTCTCTTCAGACAGCCATTTTGCTTTTTTGCATTTCTTTTCCATGGGGATGGTCTTGGTCCCTGTGTCCTGCACAATGTCACGAACCTCCATCCAGAGTTCATCAGGCACTCTATCTATCAGATCTAGACCCTTAAATCTATTTCTTACTTCCACTGTATAATCATAAAGGATTTGATTTAGGTCATATCTGAATGGTCTAGTGGTTTTCCCTACTTTCTTCAATTTCAGTCTGAATTTGGCAATAAGGAGTTCGTGATCTGAGCCACAGTCAGCTCCTGGTCTTGTTTTTGCTAACTGTATAGAGCTTCTCCATCTTTGGCTGCAAAGAATATAATCAATCTGATTTTAGTGTTGACCATCTGGTGATGTCCATGTGTAGAGTCTTCTCTTGTGTCGTTGGAAGAGGGTGTTTGCTATGACCAGTGCGTTCTCTTGGCAATACTCTATTAGCCTTTGCCCTGCTTCATTTCGTGCTCCAAGGCCAAATTTGACTGTTATTCCAGGTGTTTCTTGACTTCCTACTTTTGCATTCCAGTCCCCTATAATGAAAAGGACATCTTTTTTGGGTGTTAGTTCTAAAAGGTCTTGTAGGTCTTCATAGAACTGTTCAATTTCGGCTTTTTCAGCATTACTGGTTGGGGCATAGATTGGATTACTGTAATATTGAATGGTTTGCCTTGGAAGTGAACAGAAATCATTCTGTCGTTTTTAAGATTGCATCCAAGTACTGCATTTCGGACTCTTTTGTTGACCATGATTGCTACTCCATTTCTTCTAAGGGATTCCTGCCCACAGTAGTAGATATAATGGTCATCTGAGTTAAATTCACCCATTCCAGTCCATTTTAGTTCACTGATTCCTAGAATGTCGATGTTCACTCTTGCCATCTCCTGTTTGACCACTTCCAATTTGCCTTGATTCATGGACCTAACATTTCAGGTTCCTATGCAATATTGCTCTTTAAAGCATTGGACCTTGCTTCTATCACCAGTCACATCCACAACTGGGTATTGGTTTTGCTTTGGCTCCATCCCTTCATTCTTTCTGGAGTTATTTCTCCACTGATCTCCAGTAGCATACTGGGCACCTACCGACCTAAGGAATTCCTCATTCAGTATCCTATCATTTTGCCTTTTGATACTGTTCATGGGGTTCTCAAGGCAAGTATACTGAACTGGTTTGCCATTCTCTTCTCCAGTGGACCACATTCTGTCAGATCTCTCCACCATGACCCGTCCATCTTGGGTGGCCCCACACGGCATGGCTTAGCTTCATTGAGTTAGACAGGACTGTGGTCCATATGATCAGATCAACTAGTTTTTTGTGATTATGATTTCAATGTGTCTGCCCTCTAATGCCCCCTCCCAATACCTACCCTCTTATTTGGGTTTCACTTACCTTGGTCGTGGAGTATCTCTTCACAGCTACTCCAGCAAAGTGCAGCTGCTGTACCTTACCTTGGACGAGGGGTATCTCCTCAAGGCCACCCCTCTGACCTTGAATATGGAGTAGCTCCTCTTGGCCCTCCTGTGCCCAAGCAGCCACCACCTCTTGGACGTGGGACAGCTCCTCTCGGCCACTGCCCTAACCTTGGGCGTGGGGAAGTTCCTCTCAGCCACGATTCTGCACATGGTCGGTTGCGCCGGAGCCGGGGTCTCTCGCGTCTGCACCACCAGAGCCGGTGTCTCTCCCATCTGCGCCGCTGGAGCCGGCGTCTCATAAATAGGTATTGAATTTTTTCAAAAACTTTCTCTGCATTATTGAGATGATAGTATGTTTTTGCCTTTCAATTTATTAATATAATGTATGACATTGATTCATTGGCCTATAGTGAAAAATACTTGCATCACTGGGATAAACCCCAATTGATCACGGTGTAAGAACCTTTTAATGTGATGTTGGATTCTGTTTACTAGAATTTTGTTGGGAAATTTTAGATTTACATTCATCAGCGATATTGGCTTGTTATTTTCTTTTTTGTGTGTATGGCATTTTGTCTGGTTTTAGTAACAGGGTAATGCTGGCCCCATAGAATGAGTTAGGGAGTTTTCATTCTTCTTTGATTTTCTGGAAGACTTTGAGAAGAAGAGGACTTTGTTTGTCTCTAAACTTTTGGTAGAATTCACCTGTGAAGCCATCTGTCCCTGGGGATCTGTTGGGAGATTTTTGATTACAGTTTCGATTCCCATGCTTCTGATTGGCCTGTTCATATTTTGTATTTCTCTCAGTTCAGTTTGGAAAGTTTTACTTTCCTAAGAATTTATCTACTTTTTCAGGGTTGTTCATTTTATTTGCATATAGTTGTTTGTAGTAGTCATTTATCATCCTTGGTGTTTCTGCATTGTCTGATATAACTTTTCCTTTTTCATTTTTAATTTTATTCATTTGAGTCTTCTCATTTAATTTTATTCATTTGAGTCTTCTTAATGAGTCTGGTTAATGATTTGACAATTTTGTTTATCGTCTTAAAGAACCAGCCTTTACTTTTATTGATCTTTGTTCTTGTCCTCTTTCTCTTTTTCATTTATTTCTTCTCTCATCTTTATGATTTCTTTCCTTCTACTAACTCTGTGGTGGTTTTGTTTTTCTTTGTAGTTGCTATAGGTGTGGGGATAGGTTGTTTATTTGATGTTTCTCTTGTTTCTTGAAGTAGGCTCATATTGCTATAAACTTCCCTCTTAGCACCGCTTTTCCTGAATCCCATAGCTTTTTAGTTGTTATGCTTTCATCATCATTTCATTGTTAACAAATTGTGGAAAATTTCTAAATAGATGGGAATATGAGACCACCTTACCTTCCCCCTGATAAAACTGTATGCAAATCAAGAAGCAAAAGTTAGAGCCAGACATAGAATAACAGTGGTTTTGTAACAGTCTTGAGAGGTGGGGTGGGGAGGGAGATGGGAAGGAGGAAGGGTACATGGCTGATTCTTGTTGATATTTGAAAGAAAGCAACAAAATTCTGTAAAGCAGTTATCCTTCAATTAAAAAATAAGTTTAAAAAGCACACAAATAAAGATATGGTGTATACATATATATATATATATATATACACAAATACATACATTCATACATAATGGAATATTAATTGGTCATTAAAAAAATAAAATCTTGTATCATGCATAGAACCTGGACTGGTGATTCGTTTCACATATGATAATATACATGTTTCAATGCCATTCTCCCAAATCATCCCACCCTAGCCCTCTCCCACAGAGTCCAAAAGGCTGTTCTATATATCTGTGTCTCTTTTGCTGTCTCGTATACAGGGTTATCATTACCGTCTTTCTAAATTCCATATATATGTGTTAGTAGACTGCATTGATGTTTTTCTTTCTGGCTTACTTCACTCTGTATAATAGGCTCCAGTTTCATCCACCTCATTAGAACTGATTCAAATGTATTCTTTTTAATTGCTGAGTAATACTACATTGTGTATAAGTGCTACAGCTTTCTTATCCATTTGTCTGCATGATATGGGATTCTCGGAGCTGGATGACCAAGAGAAATGATACAGGGAGGGAGGTGGGAGGGAGGTTCAAGAAGGGGAACACATGTACACCCGGGTTGGATTCATGTCAATGTATGGCAAAACCAACACAATACTGTAAAGTAATTAGCCTCCAATTAAAATTTAAAAATAAATATATAAATAAATAAAATCTTGCCATTTGTAACAACATGGACAGATCTGGCCCTGGGGATCTTTCAGGAGGTTTTTTATCAGTTTCGACTTTCAGACATGCTTCTGATTGGTATGTTCATATTTTATCTTTCTCTCGGTTCAGTTTGGAAAGGTGTACTTTTTTAAGAATTTAATTTTTCAGAAGTATAGAACGATGACGATAACAATGATGACTATGGGGTTCAGTTCAGTTCAGTTCAGGTCAGTCGCTCAGTCGTGTCCGACTCTTAGCGACCCCATGAACCACAACACGAAAGGCCTCCCTGTCCATCACCAACTCCTGGAGTTCACTCAAACTCATGTCCATCAAGTCGGTGATGCCATCCAGCCATCTCATTCTCTGTCGTCCCAGTGTCCTCCTACCCCCAATCCCACCCAGCATCAGAGTCTTTTCCAGTGAGTCAACTCGTCGCATGAGGTGGCCAAAGTATTGGAGTTTCATCTTTAGCATCAGTCCTTCCAATGAACACCCAGGATTGATCTCCTCTAGAATGGACTGGTTGGATCTCCTTGCAGTCCAAGGGACTCTCAAGAGTCTTCTCCAACACCACAGTTCAAAAGCATCAATTCTTCGGCAATCAGCTTTCTTCACAGTCCAACTCTTACATCCACATATGACCACTGGAAAAACTATAGCCTTGACTAGATGGACCTTGGTTGGCAAAATAATGTCTCTGCTTTTTAATATGCTATCAAAGTTGGTCATAACTTTCCTTCCAAGGAGTAAGCGTCTTTTAATTTCATGGCTGCAATCAACATCCGCAGTGATTTTGGAGCCCAAAAAATAAAGTCTGACACTGTTTGCACTGTTTCTCCATCTATTTCCCATGAAGGGATGGGACCAGATGCCATGATCTTAGTTTTCTGAATGTTGAGATTTAAGCCAACTTTTTCACTCTCCTCTTTCACCTTCATCAAGAGGCGTTTGAGTTCCTCTTCACTTTCTGCCATAAGGATGGTGTCATCTGCATATCTGAGGTTATTGATATTTCTCCCGGCAATCTTGATTCCAACTTGTGTTCCTTCCAGCCCAGCGTTCCTCATGATGTACTCTGCATATAAGTAAAATAAGCAGGTGAAAATATACAGCCTTGACGTACTCCTTTTCCTATTTGGAACCAGTCTGTTGTTCCATGTCCAGTTCTAACTGTTGCTTCCTGCCCTTCATATAGGTTTCTCAAGAAGCAGGTCAGGTGGTTTGGTATTCCCATCTCTTTCAGAATGTTCCACAGTTTGTTGTGATCCACACAGTCAAAGGCTTTGGCATAGTCAATAAAGCAGAAATAGATGTTTTTCTGGAACTCTCTTGCTTTTTCCATGATCCAGCAGATGTTGGCAATTTAATCTCTGGTTTCTCTGCCTGTTCTTAAACCAGTTTGAGCATCTGGAAGTTCACGGTTCACATATTGCTGAAGCCTGGCTTGGAGAATTTTGAGCATGACTTTACTAGCGTGTGAGATGAGTGCAATTGTGCGGTAGTTTGAGCATTCTTTGGCATTGCTTTTCTTTGGGATTGAAATGAAAACTGAACTTTTCCATTCCTGTGGCCACTGCTGAGTTTTCCTAATTTGCTGGTATATTGAGTGCAGCACTTTCACAGCATCATCTTTCAGGATTTGAAATCGCTCAACTGGAATTCCATTACCTCCACTAGCTTTGTTCGTAGTGATGCTTTCTAAGGCCCACTTGACTTCACAATCCAGGATGCCTGGCTCTAGGTGAGTGATCACACCATCGTGATTATCTTGGTCGTGAAGATCTTTTTTGTACAGTTCTTCTGTGTATTCTTGCCACCTCTTCTTAATATCTTCTGCTTCTGTTAGGTCCATAACATTTCTGTCTTTTATCGAGTCCATCTTTGCATGAAATATTCCCTTGGTATCTCTAATTTTCTTGAAGAGATCTCTTGTTTTTCCTATTCTGTTGTTTCCCTCTATTTCTTTTTTTTGATCGCTGAGGAAGACTTTCTTATTTCTCCTTGCTATTCTTTGGAACTCTGCATTCAGATGCTTATAGTTTCCTTTTCTCCTTTCTTTTTGCTTCTTTTCAGAGCTATTTGTAAGGCCTCCCCAGATAGCCATTTTGCTTTTTTGCATTTTTTTTCCATGGGGATGGTCTTGATCCCTGTCTCCTGTTAAATGTCGCTAACGTCCGTCCATAGTTCATTAGACACTCTATCTATCAGATCTAGTCCCTTAAATCTATTTCTTACTTCCACTGTAAAATCATAAAGGATTTGATTTAGGTCATATCTGAATGGTCTAGTGGTTTTCCCTACTTTCTTCAATTTAAGTCTGAATTTGGCAATAAGATGTTCATGATCTGAACTGAACTGAATAGAACCCATAGACAGCAGGCAGGGTCGCCTCAGGCCAAACAGCTAACAAGGAGAGAGCTCAACCCCACCCATCAGCAGATAATTGGATTAAGGCTTTATTGAGCACAGACCTGCTTACCAGACCCAGTTTTCCCCACCACCACTCCCTCCCATCAGGAAGTTTATATAAGCCTCTTAAATTTATACAGGCTCCCCCCTCCCAGGAGGTTCAGTTAGTTCAGTTCAGTCCCTCAGTCCTGTCTGTCTCTTTGTGACCCCATGAATCACAGCACGCCAGGCCTCCCTGTCCATCACCAACTTCCGGAGTTCACTCAAACTCATGTCCATCGCGCCGGTGGGTGATGCCATCCAGCCATCTCATTCTCTGTCGTCCCCATCTCCTCCCACCCCCAATCCCTCCTAGCATCAGACTCTTTTTCCAGTGAGTCAAGTCGTCGCATGAGGTGGCCAAAGTATTGCAGTTTCAGCTTTAGCATCAGTCCTTCCCATGAACACCCAGGATTGATCTCCTTTAGAATGGACTGGTTGGATCTCCTTGCAGTCCAAGGGACTCTCAAGAGTCTTCTCTAGCACCACAGTTCAAAAGCATCAATTCTGCGGTGATCAGCTTTCTTCACAGTCCAACTCTCACATCCATACAGCAGAGGATTTTGTCCCAGATGAAGGGACAGATAAAACCCCTCAAAACAACCAAATGAAGTCGAGATAGCCAATCTTCCAGAAAAAAATATTTTAGAATAATGATATTGAACATGATCCAGGATCTCGGAGAAAGAATGGAGGTAAAGATTGAGAAGATGCAAGAAATGTTTACCAAACAGTTAGAAGAACTAAAGAACAAACAGAGATGAACAATATGCTCAGAAGGAATCAACAGCAGAATAACTTAGGCAGAAAAACAGATAAGTGTCCTGAAGGATAGAATGGTGGAAATTGCTGTCACTGAACAGAATATAGAAAAAAGAATGTAAAAATGAAGACAGCCTAAGAGACCTCTGGGACAACATTAAACGCACCAACTTTCGCATTATAGGGGTCCCAGAAACAGGAGAGAGAGAAAGCACTCGAGAAAATATCTTAAGAAATAATACCTGAAAACTTCCTAAACACGGAAATAGTCAACCATGTCCAGGAAGCAAACATGGTCCTAGGCACAATAAACTCAAGGAGGAACACACAGAGGCACATAGTAACCCAACTGATAGAATTTAAAAGATAAAATATTAAAAGAAACAAGGGAAAAATGACAAATAACGTACAAGGGAACTCCTATAAGTTTATCAGCTGATTTCTCAACAGAAACTCTACAGGCCAGAGGGGAATAAAAGTGAAGAACCACCAGCCAAGTGTACTCTACCCAGCAAGACTTTCCTTCAGATTTGATGGAGAAATCAAAAGCTTTACAGATAAGCAAAAGCTAAGAGAATTCAGCACCAACAATCCAGCTTTACAACAAATGTTAAAGGAATTCTCTAGGCAGGAAACATAAGAGAAGGAAAAGAACTACAAAAATAAATAAATAAATAAACAAACCCAGTACAATTAAGAAAATAGTAATAGGATAGTACACATAGATAATTATTTAAATGTAAATGGACTTAATGCATCAACCAAAAGACACAGACTGGCTCCATCAGTTCAGTCACTCAGTCATGTCTGACTCTTTGTGACCCCATGGACTGCAGCATGCCAGGCTTCCCTGACCATCATCAACTCCTGGAGCTTGCTCAAACACATGTCTATCAAGTCAGCGATTTCATCCAACCAGCTCATCCTCTGTTGTCTGGGTGGATACAAAAACAAGACCAATATATGTACTTTCTACAGGAGACCCACATCAAACCTAGGGATACTTACAGACTGAAAGTAAGGGGATGGGAGAAGATATTCCATGCAAATGGGAATCAAAAGAAAGCTGGAGTAGCAATACTCCTATGAGACAAAATCGACTTTAAAACAAAGAGTATTGGGGAATAAGATGGTGGAAGAATAGGATGGCAAGACCACTCTCTCCCCCACAAATTCATCAAAAGAACATTTGAACGTGGAGTAAAGTCCATAAAACAACTTCTGAATGCTGGCAGAGGACATCAGGCACCCAGAAAAGCAGTCCATTGTCTTCGAAAGGAGGTAGGAAAAAACATAAAAGATAAAAAGAGAGACAAAACAGGTAAGCATGGAGCTCCATCCTGGAAAGGGAGGCTTTAAAAAGAGAGAAGTTTCCAAACGCCAGGAAACACTCTCACTGGCTAGTAGGTGGCAAGCCTTGGAACCTCAGAAGGCCACATAACCAGGAGGAAAAAGAAAAAAATAATTAAAACCCACAGATTACCTGCCAAACGGTAACTCCCAGCGGAGAAGCACCACAGGCACATGCATATGCCATTAGCAAGCGGGGGCTGGGCAGGGAGAAGCCGGCTGAACTGCTTAGAGAGAACACTGGGCTTGAATGCTGCAAGAACAATCTGAGAGAACTAACTGGGGATAGCAAAGCAGACTGGGATAGCTTCCCCACGAAAAGGTGGAAAGCTCTAACCTAAGACTCCGCCAGCCCCGCTCACAGAACAAAGGGCTGAGCAGAGCGAGCCGACTGCTGCTGGCCCATCCCCCATCCCCCGCCGAGACAGGCAGGCAGGGCAGCCAGAGCCGGAGGGGGCAACCACGGCCCCAGAAAGGCATCCGATACAAACTGAAGGCAGGCTTGTTGCTAATCAAGACTTCTTGGGCTCATGCCGGTCAATACCCTCCTGAGAAGGTGCGCCGGTTGTACACCCAGAAAACTGAGTGGCAGTGACTGGGGAGATGATAAGTTGCAGTGACCGCACTCACCAAACACCTGGTCAACTGAACTGCTCGGACCGGGGAAGGCACAAAACGCAGACCCAGCCAAGTCTGCGCCTTTGCGCAGTACCCAAGAAACTGAACTTGAGCCGCTTAGACCTGCGAAGTGCATACAACCCAGCACCAGCCTCAGTCAGTTCCCGGCAGAGCAATCTAGGGCCTGTGCAAAGTAGACTGGGACAACACACGCACTGTGAGTGGGGGCAAACCCAATGTGGCCGAGATGCTGCGAGCATTCCCCACAGACGCCAGAGATATTTGTCTGCAGTGTTCCTCCCTTCCCAGAACAGGACTGAACAACTGAGCCTTAAAAAGTGTACACCCGCCCCCTAGTATCAGGGCAGAAATTAGACACCGAAGAGACCAGCAAACAGAAGCTAAAACAGAGGGAACCACCTTGGAAATGACAGATAGAGAAGTCTAGAAGCTACTCCAAGATTAAGACCAAAAACCAGAGGCAAGAGACTTAAGCCCAAATCCTGAGAACACCAGAGAACTCCTGACTCCACGGAACATTAATCGATAGGAGCTCATCAAACTTCTCCATACCTACACTAAAACCAAGCACCACCCAAGGGTCAACAAGTTCCAGAATAAGACATACCACGCAAATTTTCCAGCAACAAGGGAAAATAGCCCTGAGCTTCAATATACAGGCTGCCCAAAGTCACTCCAAACCCATTGACATCTCATAACTCATTACTGGACACTTCATTGCACTCCAGAGAGAAGAAATCCAGCTCCACCCACCAGAACACCGACACAAGCTTCCCTAACCAGGGAACCTTGACAAGTCACCCGTCCAACCCCACACACAGCGAGGAAACGAAATAATAAAGAGAACTCCACTAACTGCCAGAAGACGGAAAGGCCATCCCAAGCAAAGCAATATAAGCAAGCTGAAGAGGCAGAGAAATACCCAGCAAGTAAAGGAACAAGATAAATCCCACCAACACAAACAGAAGAGGAAGATATAGGGAATCTACATGAAAAAGAATTTCGAATTTTGGTGGTGAAAATGATGCAAAATCTTGAAAGCAAAATGGAGTTACAGATAAATAACCTGGAGAAAAGGATTGAGAAGATGGAAGAAAGGTTTAATAAGAACTTAGAGGAAATAAAAAAGAGTCAATATACAATGAATAATGCAATAGATGAGATCAGAAACACTCTGGAGGGAAGAAACAGTAGAATAACAGAGGCAGAAGACAGGATAAGTGAGCTAGAATATAGAATTGTAGAAATAAATGAAACAGAGAGGAAAAAAGAAAAAATAATTAAAAGAAATGAGGACAATATTAGAGACCTCTGGGACAATGTTAAACGCTCCAACATTCGAATCATAGGAGTCCCAGAAGAAGACAAAAAGAAAGACCATGAAAGAATATTTGAGGAGATAATAGTTGAAAACTTCCCTAAAATGGGGAAAGAAATAATCACCCAAGTCCAAGAAACCCAGAGAGTCCCCAACAGGATAAACCCAAGGCGAAATACTCCAAGACACATATTAATCAAATTAAAAAGGATCAAACACAAAGAACAAATATTAAAAGCAGCAAGGGAAAAGCAGCAAATAACACACAAGGGGATTCCTATAAGCATAACAGCTGATCTTTCAACAAAAACTCTTCAGGCCAGGAGGGAATGGCAAGACATACTTAAAGTGATGAAAGAAAATAACCTACAGCCCAGACTACTGTACCCAGCAAGGATTTCATTCAAATATAAAGGAGAAATCAAAAGCTTTGCAAACAAGCAAAAGCTGAGAGAATTCAGCAACACCAAACCAGCTCTCCAACAAATGCTAAAGGATCTTCTCTAGACAGGAAACAGAGAAAGGGTGTATAAACTCGAACCCACAGCAAAAAAGAAAATGGCAACGGGATCATAATTATCAATAATTACCTTAAACGTAAATGGGTTGAATGCCCCACACAACAGACAAAGGCCAGCTGAATGGTTACAAAAACAGGATCCCCATATATGTCGTCTACAAGAGACCCACCTCAAAACGAGGGACACTTACAGACTGAAAGTGAAGGGCTGGGAAAATATATCCCATGCAAAAACAGACCAAAAGAAAGCAGGAGTAGCAATACTCATATCAGATAAAATAGACTTTAAAACAAAGGCTGTGAAAAGAGACAAAGAAGGAAACTACATAAGGATCAAAGGATCAATCCAAGAAGAAGATGTAACAATTATAAATATTTATGCACCCAACATAGGAGCACTGCAATATGTAAGACAATTACTAACAAGTATGAAAGGGGAAATTAGCAACAGTGCAATAATAGTGGGAGATTTTAATACCCCACTTCCATCTATGGATAGATCAACTAAACAGAAAATTAACAAGGAAACACAAACTTTAAATGGTACAATAGATCAGTTAGACCTAATAGATCTCTATAGGACATTTCACCCCAAAACAATGAATTTCACCTTTTTCTCAAGTGCACATGGAACCTTTTCCAGGATAGATCATATCCTGGGCCATAAATCTAGCCTTGGTAAATTCAAAAAAATTGAAATCATTCCAAGCATCTTTTCTGACCACAATGCAGTAAGATTAGATTTCAATTACGGGAGAAAAACCATTAAAAATGCCAACATATGGAGGCTGAACAACACGCTGCTGAATAATGAACAAATCATAGAACAAATCAAAATATGCATAGAAATGAATGAAAATGAAAACACAACAACCCAAAACCTCTGGGACACTGTAAAAGCAGTGCTAAGGGGGAAGTTCAGAGCAATACAGGCACACGTCAAGAAACAAGAAAAAAGTCAACTAAATAACCTAACTCTACATCTAAAGCAACTAGAAAAGGAAGAAATGAAGAACCCCAGGGTCAGTAGAAGGAAAGAAATTGTAAAAATTAGGGCAGAGATAAATGCAAAAGAAAGAAAAGAGACCATAGCAAAAATCAACAAAGCCAAAAGATGGTTCTTTGAGAAGGTAAATAAAATTGACAAACCACTAGCCAGACTCATCAAGAAACAAAGGGAGAAGAACCAAATCAATAAAATTAGAAATGAAAATGGACAGATCACAACTGACAACACAGAAATACAAAGGATTATTAGAGAATATTATCAGCAATTATATGGCAATAAAATGAATAGCCTGGAAGAAATGGACAAATTCCTAGAAAAGTACAACTTTCTAAAACTGAACCAGGAAGAAAGAGAAAATCTGAACAGACCCATCACAAGCACGGAACTAGAGGAAGTAATCAGAAATCTTTCAGCAAACAAAAGCCCAGGTCCAGACGGCTTCACAGCTGAATTCTACCAAAAATTTAGAGAAGAGCTAACACCTATTCTACTCAAACTCTTCCTGAAAATTACTGAGGAAGGGAAACTTCCAAACTCATTCTATGAGGCACCTATCACCCTAATCCCAAAACCTGGTAAAGATCCCACAAAAAAAGAAGACTACAAGGAATATCACTGATGAACATAGATGCAAAAATCCTTAACAAAATTCTAGCAATCAGAATCCAACAACACATTAAGAAGATCATACATCAAGACCAAGTGGGCTTTATCCCAGGAATGCAAGTATTTTTCAATATCTGCAAATCAATCAACGTAATACACTACATTAACAGACTGAAAAATAAATTTCATATGATTATCTCAATAGATGCAGAGAAAGCCTTTGACAAAATTCAACATCCATTTATGATAAAAACCCTCCAGAAAGTGGGAATAGAAGGGACATATCTCAACACAATAAAAGCTATATATGACAAACTCACAGCAAACATTATCCTCAATGGTGAAAAACTGAAAGCATTTCCCCTAAAGTCAGGAACAAGACAAGGGTGCCCATTCTCAACACTACTGTTCAACATAGTTCTGGAAATTTTGGCTACAGCAATCAGAGCAGAAAAAGACATAAAAGGAATACAAATTGGAAAAGAAGAAATAAAACTTTCACTGTTCGCTGATGACATGATCCTCTACACAGAAAACCCTAAAGACTCTACCAGAAAACTACTAGAGCTAATCAATGAATACAGTAAAGTTGCAGGATATAAAATCAACACACAGAAATCCCTTGCATTCGTATACACTAATAATGAGAAAATAGAAAGAGAATTTAAGGAAACTCTTCCATTCACTGTTGCAAAGGAAAGAATTAAATACTTAGGAATATATCTACCTAAGGAAACAAAAGACTTGTACATAGAGAACTATAATACACTAGTGAAAGTAATCAAAGAGGACACTAATAGATGGAGAAATATACCGTGTTCGTGGATTGGAAGAACAAATATTGTGAAAATGAGTATACTACCCAAAGTAATTTATACATTCAATGCAATCCCTATCAAGCTACCAACGATATTTTTCACAGAACTAGAACAAATAATCTCACAATTTGTATGGAAATACAAAAAACCTCGAATAGCCAAAGCAATCTTTAGGAAGAAAAGTGGAACTGGGGGAATTAACCTGCCGAACTTCAGGCTCTACTACAAAGCCACAGTCATCAAGGCAGTATGGTACTGGCATAAAGACAGAAATATAGATCAATGGAACAAAATAGAAACCCCAGAGATAAATCCACGCACCTATGGACATCTCATCTTTGACAAAGGAGGCAAGAATATAAAATGGAGAAAAGACAGTCTCTTTAACAAGTGGTGTTGGGAAAACTGGTCAGCCACTTGTAAAAGAATGAAACTAGAACACTTCCTAACACCATACATGAAAATAAACTCAAAATGGATTAGAGAGCTAAATGTAAGACTAGATTCTATAAAACTCCTAGAGGAAAACGTAGGCAAAACACTCTCCGACATAAATCACAGCAGGATCCTCCAAGACCCATCTCCCAGAATATTGGAAATAAAAGCAAAAATAAACAAATGGGACCTAATTAAAATCAAAAGCTTCTGCACAGCAAAGGAAACTATAAGCAAGGTGAAAAGACAGCCTTCTGAATGGGAGAAAATAATAGCAAATGAAGTAACTGATAAAGGATTAATCTCCAAAATATACAAGCAGCTCCTGCAGCTCAATTCCAGAAAAATAAACGACCCAGTCAAAAAATGGGCCAAAGAACTAAACAGACATTTCTCCAAAGAAGACATACAGATGGCTAACAAGTACATAAAAAAATGCTCAACATCCCTCATAATCAGAGAAATGCAAATCAAAACCACAATGAGATACCATTTCACACCAGTCAGAATGGCTGCTATCCAAAAGTCTACATGCAATAAATGCTGGGAAGGGTGTGGAGAGAAGGGAACCCTCTTACACTGTTGATGGGAATGCAAAGTAGTACAGCCACTATGGAGAACAGTGTGGAGATTCCTCAAAAAACTGGAAATAGAACTGCCATATGATCCAGCAATCGCACTCCTGGGCATACTCACCGAGGAAACCAGAATTCAAAGAGACACATGTACTCCAATGTTCATCACAGCACTGTTTATAATAGACAGGACATGGAAGCAACCTAGATGTCCATCTGCAGACGAATGGATAAGAAAGCTTTGGTACATATACACAATGGAGTATTATTCAGCCATTAAAAAGAATGCATTTGAACAAGTTCTAATGAGGTGGATGAAACTAGAGCCTATTATACAGAGTGAAGTAAGCCAGAAAGAAAAATACTAATACAATATACTAATGCATATATATGGAATTTAGAAAGATGCAAATGATACCCCTGTATATGAGACAGCAAAAGAGACACAGATGTATAAAACAGTCTTTGGGACTCTGTGAGAGAGGGTGAGGGTGGGATGGTTTGGGAGAATGGCACTGAAATATGTATATTATCATATGTGAAACAAATTGCTAGTTCAGGGTTGATGCATTTTACAGGATGCTTGGGGCTGGTATAGAGGGATGACCCTGAGGTAGGATAAGGGGAAGAGGGAGGTGGGAGGGGGGTTCGGGAGGGGGAACTCATGTACACCCAGGGTGGATTCATGTCAATGTATGGCAAAACCAACCAATATAATATTGTAAAATTATTAGCCTCCAATAAAAATAAAATAGATAAAATAAAACAACGAGTATTATAAGAGACAAAGAAAGGTACTACATAATGATCAAGGGTTCAATCCAAGAAGATATAACAACTATAAATATATATGCACTCAACATATGAGCACCTCAATATGTAAGGCAAATACTAACAACCATAAAGACAGAAAATGACAGTAACAGAATAATAATAGTGGACTTTAACACTGCACTTTCATCAATGGACAGATCATCCAAACAGAAAATTAATAAGGAAACAAGGCCTTAAATGACACTTTAGATGAATTGGTCTTAATTGATATTTATAGACTATTCCGTTAAAAAGCAGCAGACTACACAATCTTCTCAAGTGTTTTCAGAACATTCTCCAGGATTAACCACATGCTTGGCGAGCCTTGGTAAATTTAAGAGAATTGAAATCATATCAAGCATCTTTCTGATCACAATGCTATGAGATTATAAATAAACTACAAGAAAAAACTCTTAAAAAAATGAACATGTGGCTAAACAATATGCTACAAAACAACCAATGGATCACTGAAGAAGTCAAAGAGGAAATTAAAAAATACCTACAGACAAATGAAAATAAGAGCACAATGGTAGTAAACTTAACGGATACAGCAAAAGAAGTTCTAAGAGGGAAGTATATAGCAATACAATCTTACCTCAGGAAACAAGAAACCTCAAATAAACAACCTAACCTTACACTTTAAACTACTAGAGAAAGAAGAACAAACAAATCTAATGCTAGTGGACGGAAAGGAATCATAGAGATCAGAGTAGAAAGAAGTGAAACAGAGACAAAGAAAGCAAACACAAAGATCAATGAAACTAAAAGCTGCTTCTTTGAAAAGATAGACATAATTGATAAACCTTTAGCCAGATTCATCAAGAAAAAAAGAAGAGGACTCAAATCAATAAAATTAGAAATGAAAAAGGAAAAGTTACAATGGATCCCGTAGAAATAGAAAGGATCATTAGGACTACTGTGAATAATTGTATGCCACTATTGGACACTAACGGAAAACCTGGAAGAAATGGACAAATTCTTAGAAAGGTACAGTCTCCCAAGACTGAACCAGGAAGAAATAGAAAATATGACCAGACGAATCACAAGCACTGAAATTGAAACTGATTAAAAACCTCCCAACAAACTAAAGTCCTCGACCTGATGGCTTCACAGGCAAATTTTATCAAAAAAGTAGAGAAGAGTTAACTCCAATCCTTCTGAAACTGTTTCAAAAAATTGCAGGGGAAGGAAAACTTTGATACTCATTTTATGAGTCAACATCACCCAGATACCAAAACCAGACAAAGGTACCACAAAAAAAGCAAATTGCAGGCCAGTATTACTGATGAACATAAACACAAAAGTCTTCAACAAAATACTAGCAATCTGTATCCAACAATACATTAAAAAGATCATATACCATGATCAAGTGGGATTCATCCAAGTGATGCGAGGATTTTTCAACATCCACAAATCAATCAATGTGATACATCACATTAACAAATGGAAGAATAGAAGCCATATGATTATCTCAATGGAGGCAGAAAACAATTTTGACAAAATTCAGCACTCGTTTATTATAAAAACTCTACAGAAAGTGGGCATGGAGGGAACATACCTCGACATCAGTTCAATTCATTTCAGTCACTCAGTCGTGTCTGACTCTTTGCAACCCCATGGACTGCAGGATGCCAGGCCTCCCTGTCCATCACCAACTCCTGGAGTTTACTCAAACTCGTGTCCATTCAGTGATGCCATCCAACCATTTCATCCTCTGTCATCCCCTTCTCCTCCCACCTTCATTCTTTCCCAGAATCAGGGTCTTTTCAAATGAATAAGATCTTTGCATCAGGTGGTCAAAGTATTGGAGTTTCATATTCAGCATCAGTCCTTCCAATGAACATTCAGGACATAAATATTCAGGACATAATTGCTTTAGGATGGACTAGTTGGATCTCCTTGCTGTCCAAGGGACTCTCAAGAATCTTCTCCAACACCACAGTTCAAAAGCATCAATTCTTCGGCACCTTGACATAATAAAGGACATATATGACAAACCTACAGCTAGAATTATATTCAATTGTGAAAAGCTGACATCATCTCCTCTAACATCAGGAACAAGACAAAAATGTTCACTCTATACACTTTTATTCAACATAATATCTGGATTCCCAAGTACAGCAATCAAAGAAGACAAAGAAGTAAAGGGAATCCAAATTTGAAAATAAGTTAAAATGTCACTGTTTGCATATGATGTGATACCATGCATAGAAGACCCTAAAGATGCCACCAGAAAACTACTAGAACTCATCCATGAATTTGTTAAAATTTCAGGTTACAAAAGTAACACACAGTAATATATTGCATTTCTATACACTAACAATGAAACATCACAAAGAGAAATTCAAGAAATAATTTCATTTACCATCACATCAAAAAGAATAAAACACCTAGGAATAAACCTACATAAGGAGAAGCCGAAGTGGAACGGTTCTATGAAGACCTACAAGACCTTTTAGAACTAACAACCAAAAAAGATGTCCTTTTCATTATAGGGGACTGGAATGCAAAAGTAGGAAGTCAAGAAACACCTGGAGTAACAGGCAAATTTGGCCTTAGAGCACGAAATGAAGCAGGGCAAAGGCTAATAGAGTTTTGCCAAGAGAACGCACTGGTCATAGCAAACACCCTCTTCCAACAACACAAGAGAAGACTCTACACATGGACATCACCAGATGGTCAACACCGAAATCAGATTGATTATATTCTTTGCAGCCAAAGATGGAGAAGCTCTATACAGTTAGTAAAAACAAGACCGGGAGCTGACTGTGGCTCAGATCATGAACTCCTTATTGCCCAATTCAGACTTAAATTGAAGAAAGTAAGGAAAACCACTAGACCATTCAGATATGACCTAAATCAAATCCCTTATGATTATACAGTGGAAGTGAGAAATAGATTTAAGGGACTAGATCTGATAGATAGAGTGCTTGATGAACTATGGATGGAGGTTCGTGACACTGTACAGGAGACAGGGACCAACATCATCCCCAGGGAAAAGAAATGTAAAAAGGAAAATGACTGTCTGGGGAGGCCTTACAAATAGCTGTGAAAAGAAGAGAAGCTAAAAGCAAAGGAGAAAAGGAAAGATATAAGTGTCTGAATGCAGAGTTCCAAAGAATAGCAAGGAGAGATAAGAAAGCCTTCCTTAGCGATCAATGCAAAGAAATAGAGGAAAACAACAGAATAGGAAAAACAAGAGATCTCTTCAAGAAAATTAGAGATGGTAAGGGAACATTTCATGCAAAGATGGGCTCGATAAGGACAGAAATGGTATGGACCTAACAGAAGCAGAAAATATTAAGAAGAGGTGGCAAGAATACACAGAAGATTGTACAAAAAAGATCTTCACAACGAAGATAATCACGATGGCGTGATCACTCACCTGGAGCCAGACATCTTGGAATGTGAAGTCAAGTGGGCCTTAAAGAGCATCACGACGAACAAAGCTAGTGGAGGTGATGGAATTCCAGGGGAGCTATTTCAAATCCTGACAGATAATGCTGTGAAAGTGCTGCACTCAATATGCCAGCAAATTTGGAAAAGTCAGCAGTGGCCACAGGAATGGAAAAGGTCAGTCTTCATTCCAATCCCAAAGAAAGGGAATGCCAAAGAATGCTCAAACTACCACACAATTGCACTCATCTCACACGCTAGTAAAGTCATGCTCAAAATTCTTCAAGCCAGGCTTCAGCAATATGTGAACCGTGAACTTCCAGATGTTCAAACAGGTTTTAGAAAAGGCAGAGGGAACAGAGATCAAATTGCCAACATCCGCTGGATCATGGAGAAAGCAAGAAAGTTCCAGAAAAACATCTATTCCTGCTTCATTGACTATGCCAAAGCCTTCGACTGTGTGGATCACAATAAACTGTGGAACATTCTGAAAGTGATGGGAATACCAGACTACCTGACCTGACTCTTGAGAATCCTGTATGCAGGTCAGGAAGGAACAGTTAGAACTGGACGTGGAACAACAGACTGGTTCCCAATAGGAAAAGGAGTACGTCAAGGTTGTATATTTTCACCCTGCTTATTTAACTTCTATGCAGAGTACATCATGAGGAACGCTGGGCTGTAAGAAGCACAAGCTGGAATCAAGATTGCTGGGAGAAATATCAATAACCTCAGATATGCAGATGACACCATCTTTATGGCAGAAAGTGAAGAGGAACTAAAAAGCCTGTTGATGAAAGTGAAAGAGGAGAGTGAAAATGTTGGCTTGAAGCTCAACATTCAGAAAACAAAGATCATGGCATCTGGTCCCATCACTTCATGAGAAATAGATGGAGAAACAGTGGAAACAGTGTCAGACTTTATCTTTTTGGACTCCAAAATCACTTCAGATGCTGACTGCAGCCATGAAATTAAAATACTCTTACTTCTTGGAAGGAAAGTTATGTCCAAACTAGATAGCATATTAAAAAGCAGAGACATTACTTTGCCAACCAAGGTCCGTCTATTCAAGGCTATGGTTATTCCGATGGTCATGTCTGGGTGTGAGAGGTTGGCTGTGAAGAAAGCTAATTGCCGAAGAATTGATACTTTTGAACTGTGGTGCTGGAGAAGACTCTTGTGAGTCTCTTGGACTGCAAGGGGATCCAACCAGTCCATTCTAAAGGAGATCAATCCTGGTTGTTCATTGGAAGGACTGATGCTAAAGCTGAAACTCCAATACTTTGGCCACCTCATGTGAGGAGTTGACTCACTGGAAAAGAGTCTGATGCTGGGAAGAATTGGGGGTAGGAGGAGACGGGGACGACAGAGAATGAAATGGCTGGATGGCATCAACGACTCGATGGACATGATTTTGAGTGAATTCCGGGTGTTGGTGATGGACATGGAGGCCTGGCGTGCTGTGATTCATGGGGTCGCAAAGAGTCAGACACGACTGAGCGACTGAACTGTACTGAAGGAGACAAAAGACCTGTACTTCAAAAACTTTATAATGATGATGAAAGAAATCAAAGAAGACATAAACATATGGAAAGGTATTCCGTGTTTATAGACTGGATGAATCAATATTGTCAAAATGACTGTAATACCCAAGTCAATCTACAGATTTAATGGAATCCCTATCAATCTACCAGTGGCATTTTTCATAGAACTAGAACAAAGAATCTCAAAGTTTGTATGGAGACACAAAAGAATCCGAATCGCCAAAGTAATCTTGAGAAAGAAAAATGGAGCTGGAAGAATCAATCTCCCTGATCTCTGACTACATGCTACGGTCATCAAAATAGCATTGTACTGGCATAAAAATAAAAATATAAATCAATGGAACAGAATAAAAACCCAGAATAAGCCCATGCATATATGGCCAATTAACCTATGACAAAGAGGCAAGACTCCACAATGTTGGAAAGAAAGTCTCTTCAATAAATGGTTCTGGGAAAACTTGACAATGACATGTAAAAAATGAGATTAGATCATTCTTTAACATTATACACAAAAATAAGTTCAAGATGAATTAAAGACCTCTTGTGAGTCAGAAGTTGTAAAACTTAGAGGAAAACTTAGGGAGAACACTCTCTGACATAAATCACAGAAACATCTTTTTCGATCCATCTCCCAGAATCATGGAAATAAAAGCAAAAATAAACAAAATTCACAGTTTATGATGATTTAACAGCATCAAAACAAACAACTCACTCAATAAATGGGCAGAAGACCTAAAGAATTTCTCCAAAGAAGAGATACAGATGGAAAATATTCACATGGAAATATGTTCAACATTGCTAATTATTAGAGAAATGAAAATCAAATCTATAATGAGATATCACCTCACACCAGCCAGAATGGCTGTCATCAAAAAATCCACCAAGAACAAATGCTGGAAAGGGTGTAGAGAGAAGGGAACCCTCTTGCACTGTCGGTAGAAATGCAAATTCATACAGCTATTATGGAGAACAGTATGAAGGTTCCTTTAAAAACTATAAACAGAGCTACTATATGACCCTACAATCCCACTCCTGGGCATATATCTGGAGAAAAACATGACCCAAAAGGATGCATGCACAACAATGTTCATTGCAGCACTGTTTATCATAGCCAAGACATGAAAGACATGGAAGGAACCTAGATGTCTTTTGACAGTGGAATGCATAAAGAAGATATGGTGTGTATATATATATATATATATACACACACACTCAGCCATTAAAAAGAATGAAATAATGCCATTTTCAGCAACATGAATGGACCTAGAGAGTATCAT
This sequence comes from Moschus berezovskii, assembly GCF_049115385.1. Taxonomy (NCBI): domain Eukaryota; kingdom Metazoa; phylum Chordata; class Mammalia; order Artiodactyla; family Moschidae; genus Moschus; species Moschus berezovskii. Next base: position 46,211,037 of record NC_142488.1, on the reverse strand, counting down.
AATGAGTGAAGTAAGTCAGATAAAGAAGGAGAAATATCATATGACATCCTTTATATGTGGAATCTGAAAATAAATGATACAAATAAGCTTATGAAACAGAAAGAGACTCACAGACTTATAAAACAAACTTATGGTTGCCAGAAGGAAAAGACACTTAGGGAGTTTGAAAGCATCATGTGCACACTGCTATATTTAAAACAGACAACCAACAAGGACTTATTGTGTAATACATGGGACTCGGCCCAGTGTTATGTGCCAACCTGGGGGGGGACAATGGACACTTGTATATATATGACTGAGTCCCTTCACTGTTCACCTGAAATTATCAGAACATTGCTAATAGGCTATATCCCAATACAAAATAAAAAGTTCAAAAAAAATTGTCTCACAAATAAAAGGCCAGGAACAGGTGGCTTCATGGGGGAATTCTATGAAACATATAAAGAAGAGTTAATATTTATCCTCCCCAAATTATTCCAAAATATTGAAAGAGGAGGGAATTTCCGAAATTTATTCTAAAAGACTACCATTACCTGAAAACAAAATCAGAGAAAAACACTACAAAAAAGAAAAAGAAAAGAAAATTACAGGCCAACATCTCTAGTAAATATAGATGTAAATATCCTCAATAAAATATAGCAAATCAAATTTAATGACATGTAAGAAGGGCCATCGGAGAAGGCAATGGCAAGCCACTCCAGTACTCTTGCCTAGAAAATCCCATGGACGGAGGAGCCTGATGGGCTGCAGTCCATGGAGTTGCTACAAGTCAGACATGACTGAGCGACTTCACTTTCACTTTCACACATTGGAGAAGGAAATGGCAACCCACTCCAGTGTTCTTGCCTGGAGAATCCCAGGGACGGGGGGCCTGGTGGACTGCCGTCTGTGGGGTCACACAGAGTCGGACACGACTGAAGTGACTTAGCAGCAGCAGCAGCAGCAGCAGCAAGAAGGGCCATACACCATGATCAAGTGGGATTTATTCCAGTGATGCAAGGATGGTTCACTATCTGTATATCAATTAATGAAATACACATTAACAAAACAAAAAATAAAATCACATGATCGTCTCAATAGATTAAAAAAAAAGATTTGACCAAATTCAACATCAGTTCAGTTCAGTTCAGTTCAGTCGCTCAGTCGTGTCCAACTCTCCGTGACCCCATGAATCACAGCACGCCAGACCTCCCTGTCCATCACCAACTCCCGGAGTTCACCCAAACTCATGTCCATCAAGTCGGTGATGCCATCCAGTCATCTCATTCTCTGTCGTCCCCTTCTCCTCCTGCCCCCAATCCCTCCCAGCATCAGAGTCTTTTCCAGTGAGTCAACTCTTCGCATGAGGTGGCCAGAGTATTGGAGTTTCAGCTTTAGCATCACACTCAGTTCAGCTCAGTTCAGTCACTCAGTCATGTCCTACTCTTTGCGATCCCATGAATCACAGCACACCAGGCCTCCCTGTCCATCACCAACTCCCAGAGTTCACTCAAACTCATGTCCATCGAGTCAGTGATGCCATCCAGCCATTTCATTCTCTGTCGTCCCCGTCTCCTCCTGCCCCCAGTCCCTCCCAGCATCAGAGTCTTTTCCAATGAGTCAACTCCTCACATGAGGTGGCCAAAGTATTGCAGTTTCAGCTTTAGCATTATTCCTTCCAATGAACACCCAGGATTGATCTCCTTTAGAATGTACTGGTTGGATTTCCTTGCAGTCCAAGGGACTCTCAAGAGTCTTCTCCAGAACCACAGTTCAAAAGCATCAATTCTTCGGTGATCAGCTTTCTTCACAGTCCAACTCTCACATCCATACATGACCACAGGAAAAACCATAGCCTTGACTAGACGGACCTTGGTTGGCAAAGTAATGTCTCTGCTTTTTAATATGCCTATCTAAGTTGGTCATAACTTTCCCTCCAAGGAGTAAGCGTCTTTTAATTTCCTGGCTGCAATCAGCATCTGCAGTGATTTTGGAGCCCCAAAAAATAAAGCCTGACACTGTTTCCACTGTTTCCCCATCTATTTCCCATGAAGTGATGGGACCAGATGCCATGATCTTCATTTTCTGAATGTTGAGCTTCAAGTCAACTTTTGCACTCGACTCTTTCACTTTCATCAACAGGCTTTTTAGTTCCTCTTCACTTTCTGCCATAAAGATGGTGTCATCTGCATATCTGAGGTTATTGATATTTCTCCCGGCAATCTTGATTCCAGCCTGTGCTTCTTCCAGCCCAGAATTCCTCATGATGTACTCTGCATAGAAGTTAAATAAGCAGGGTGAAAATATACAACCTTGACGTACTCCTTTTCCTATTGGGAACCAGTCTGTTGTTCCACGTCCAGTTCTAACTGTTCCTTCCTGACCTGCATACAGATTTCTCAAGAGGCAGGTCAGGTAGTCTGGTATTCCCATCACTTTCAGAATGTTCCACAGTTTATTGTGATCCACACAGTCAAAGGCTTTGGCATAGTCAATGAAGCAGAAATAGATGTTTTTCTGGAACTCTCTTGCTTTCTCCATGATCCAGCGGATGTTGGCAATCTGATCTCTGGTGCCTCTGCCTTTTCTAAAACCTGCTTGAACATCTGGAAGTTCACGGTTCACGTATTGCTGAAGCCTGGCTTGGAGAATTTTGAGCATGACTTTACTAGCGTGTGAGATGAGTGCAATTGTGCGGTAGTTTGACCATTCTTTGGCATTGCCTTTCTTTGGGATTGGAATGAAGACTGACCTTTTCCAGTCCTGTGACCACTGCTAAGTTTTCCAAATTTGCTGGCATATTGAGTGCAGCAATTTCACAGCATCATCTTTCAGGATTTGAAATAGCTCCACTGGAATTCCATCACCTCCACTAGCTTTGTTCATAGTGATGCTCTCTAAGGCCCACTTGATTTCACATTCCAAGATGTCTGGCTCCAGGTGAGTGATCACGCCATCGTGATTATCTTCGTCGTGAAGATCTTTTCTGTACAGTTCTTCTGTGTATTCTTGCCACCTCTTCTTAATATCTTCTGCTTCTCTTAGGTCCATACCATTTCTGTCCTTTATTGAGCCCATCTTTGCATGAAAAGTTCCCTTGATATCTCGAATTTTCTTGAAGAGATCTCTTGTTTTTCCTATTCTGTTGTTTTCCTCTATTTCTTTGCATTGATCACTGAGGAAGGCTTTCTTATCTCTCCTTGCTATCACATAGCATCACATAGTAGGCACTAAATAAATATATGCTGAATGAATGGCAAAAGCCTTCTATAAACTATAAGACACTCAGCGCTTTATCATTAAGAAATAGTTGCCCTGTTCCCCTGTAGACCACAAATATGAAGCTGTTTACTGCTGTTCCTAAGAACTGCCTCTACCCTTTCTATAGGAGGCTACATTTTATTCTCAACCCACCCCCATCCTGGCCATCTCCAAATCAGTTAAAGCTCCTGTTATAACTAGCATCTCAGACCCAAAGTTTCTTGTCTCTGTTGTCAATTACATGGGAGCTCAGTCTGCTCCCCACACCTCCAAGTACTTGCCTGAAGACAGGTGTCTCTAACTTAACCCACACACACATATCCACACACCTGATCTGATATTTAAAGCACTTTATATTTTCCAAAGCACTTTGTGTCCATTTTTAAATTTGATCTCCACACTAATCCTGCAAGTATCAACATCTCCATTTTTTTAGATAAGAAACCAGAGGACCATAAAGTGATTAGCTGCTAAGTCACTTCAGTCGTGTCCAACTCTGTGTGACCCCATAGATGGAAGCCCACCAGGCTCCCCCGTCCCTGGGATTCTCCAGGCAAGAACACTGGAGTGGGTTGCCATTTCCTTCTCCAATGTGTGAAAGTGAAAAGTGAAAGTGAAGTTGCTCAGTCGTGTCCAACCCTCAGCGACCCCATGGACTGCAGCCTACCAGGCTGCTCCATCCATGGGATTTTCTAGGCAAGAGTACTGGAGTGATTAGCCAAGAATATAAACCTAAAAAATGATAGTTCAGGGTTGGGAATCAGATTCTTTGAATTCAGTTCTTTTCACCCCATTGTAAATGCCTGTATAAAATATTCAACAAGAAAATAAACATGGATAAATGAAATACTGCATGTACAACTCCTAGTTAGCAGAGAGAATGCACAGTCCATATAACAATGTATAAGGACAGCACTCATTGGAGTTCTTCCACTTAATTCCTACACCATTAATTGTGTATATTATTCAATTGGCATGGACCTCACCCTATTCAAGAAATATAATAATCACACAAAGCCTCAAAACCAGAGCTAAAGATTTCCCAGAGTGAGACACTCTTCTGCCCAGAAGCAAAGGAAATGTGATAAGCGCTGGGGAGAGGAAGGACAAAGAGGACTCAACAACCTTCCTTCATTCTACACTAATTTAAACTGCAGGAAACCAAGGAAGTGGCTTGGCTGGAAAATTAACCTTTATTCACTCATTATGTCTGTCATTTATTAATCATCCAGGAGGTTGTATATTCATTGAGAACTTCCTAGCACAAAAGCCTGCTAATAGGGATTACAACCAAATAGTCATCTCTAGGGGACCTTGAAGGACAATAAGGTAAAGAAAACATACACATGCATAATAAGGACTGAAAGCTGAAAGAGTTAAGTGTTATGAGAGAGGTGCAAAGCACAAAGTGAGTGATCCCAAGTCAGGAGGAAACATCTCCAAACCTGGGGAATAAGAAATTTCCTTATAGAAACGGGCCTGGTGGCTGCTGCTACTGCTAAGTCGTTTCAGTCGTGTCTGACTCTGTGCGACCCCATAGACGGCAGCCGACCAGGTTCCGCTTTCCCCGGGATTCTCCAGGCAAGAAGACTGGAGTGGGTTGCCATTTCCTTCTCCAATGTGTGAAAGTGAAAAGTGAAAGGGAAGTCACTCAGTCGTGTCCGACTAGTAGCGACCCCATGGACTGCAGCCCACCAGGCTCCTCTGTCCATGCGATTTTCTAGGCAAGAGTACTGGAGTGGCTTGCCATTACCTTCTCCACCTGGTGGCTTGGTCTAGACAAATAAGTTGGGCACTGGCTTGTGATTGTTAGAGAAGGTGAGGGCAAGTAATAGTGAATTCTGAGAACATTGTTCAGGAAATTGTGAAGCATGTGATGAAAACAATGAATTATTCAGTGTGACTGGACTGCAGAGTACAAGAAAGGATAAGTGGGCATCAAGGTGGCAGATGAAGGTTAAGGCTAGGTTCAGAATTCACTGTGAGTACCCAAAACAGGAAGGGCACACAGGGTGGATGGAGAGAGGAAATGAATCCTCATAGAAAGGCTCAAGTTTCTCTGTATTGACCCTGAGCTCTCATGTAGCCTGTCCTTCTTATCCCTTCTGGTAATAGAACAGTCCAAATGAATTTTTCTCTTCATTCAGTTGTACCTTACTTGTACAAGGCACAGTTTCTAGGGAAAGACTTCACCATGGCAACAGGAAAGCATGGTCTTGTACCACAGTGAAGTACTTCTTTCTGGCTCAAAAGGGCAGGATCTCTGTTAAGTGACCACTATGTAAGTTCCCTTCCTCTTCCCAGCTTACCACTCTGGTCCACAGTCAGTCATACATCCAATTAAGCCTCCTGTTCAATTGAGAATCTGAATACTTTAGCTTATCCTCTAATGAAAGATTTGCTTGGGCCTTTCTAATTGGCAAGGCCATTTTCCTCAATGGCCCTAATTTCTGAGCATGTCTTTATGTTTTGGAGATTCAGGCTGTAAAGAATAATGTAGAAGGCTCAATTATCTTAAGAATTTTCCTTCTTTACCCTCCATCTCACCTCTCTTTCTTTCCCTTCAGGGGTATGTAGTAAGCCACATTGAGGCTCTATCCAAGAAAAAGGTTCTACTGAAGCCACTTTCACATTTAATTTTTTTCCCTGGCTTATTGCCCTACCACCATTTCAAGCTCTTTTCTTAACAGAAGCCAATGTGAAAAAGCCTAAGGGGGTTTAGTTAACCAAAATCTCAGTGTGAGACAGAAGTATAATATGGCTGCCAAGATAAAAGTTACAGCAATTTCACTAGAAAGAGAGGATCCAAAAGGAAGGCAATGAGACTATTTGCTCTGCTTTGCTGTTCTACCCCAGAAGACAGCAGCATTTACTGTCTCACAACCATTTTTGAGAATGCTGCGAGTGAGAAGGGAAAGTAGCATTGTCCTGGGAGGCTGCAACCACATGGGTCTCCTGATAGTTCCTCAAAAGAACAGGCACACTCCTGCCTCAGGGCCTTTGAATGGTTCTTCTCTCTACCTGCAGCACTTCCCCTAGTTCTTGACATCACTTAATTCCTCATTTCATTAGGCCCTTGTACAGATATCACCTTTCCTGAGAAGCTGTCCCTGATCTCCCATTTAAAACAGTCCTTCCCTTCACTCTCTACCTCTCTTTTTACTGCTTTGTTGCATGACACTTATCTCCTGACATATATTCTGTTTCTTTCATTAGAATATAAGCTCAATGAACACAGAGTTATTGTGTACTTTGTTTACATAGCAGGAGCTCAATACATATTTGTACAAACAAACTTTTTCATACCATCTACCTCATTGTATTGCAAATTATTTTTTTCATTTGTCTTGTCCCCACAAGAATTATATTTAAGAAATTTCTTTTCTCTTATTTTTAACATTTTTATTAATTACCTAGCCAATACTTGGCATGAAGAGTGTTGGATGGATGGATGAATGTGCTGGCAAGGATATTGTAGAGACGTTTCAAAAACTGGATGAGGTTGGCCTAGACCCACATTGCCAAATACAGTAGCCACTAGATACTTATGATTACTGAGCATTTGAAATTAAGCTTGTTTGAAGTGAGAAGTGTTACAAATGTAAAATGCACAAAAGATTTTGTTTAGTTGCTAAGTTGTGTCTGATTCTTTTGCAACCCCAGGGACTGTAGCCTGACAGCCTCTTCTGTCCATGGGATTTTCCAGGCAAGAATACTGGAGTGGGTTGCCATTTCCTTCTCCAGGGAATCTTCCCGACCCAGGGATCAAACTCGCTTCTGCTTGGCAGGTGGGTGCATTACCACCGAGCCACCAGGGAACCCATGCACACCAGATTTTGAAGCCTTGGCATGAAAACATATAACATATCTCATCAATAATATTTTTATTGATTATATGTTTAAATAATAATATTTTGGATATACTTGGTTAAATAAAACACATCCTACATTCTTAAAATTTAATTCAACTGTATCATTTTTCCTTTTTAAAGTAACTATTAAAATAAGTTAAAATAAGTTACATATATGACTAACATTATATCTGTATTGAATAGAACAGATTTTTGACAACCTCCATGTTTAAACTTCGACCTTTATCGGCTTGTGAGGGTATATATGGCGGGTATTAAAGCCATTCCCTGAAATTGACAGAGAATAAAGCTTTCCATAATTACTGTTCCTGGTGGCAGTAGGGTCAAATGAGTGATAGTCACTCAATCATGTCCAACTTTTTGTGACCTCAGAGACTGTAGCCTTCCCAACTCTTCTGTCCATGGAATTCTCCAGGCAAGAAGTGTATGGTTTATTATTCAATCTCATCTTTCTCATTCCTGTCTTCTTTCACACCAGCTTGTCCAGAGTAGCTAGCAACAAGCCAGATGGCATGGTTAGAGCTTTTTACCTCCTTTCTTAACTTCTGCTCACCCATGTATGCCCTAATGGTGACAACAATGAACAGATAAATAGTCCAAAGGTGAGCCACATATTGGAAGAATAAAATCTACCCACAAACACTCTGGATCATCCACATGCAGCAGAATCCCCACTTTGAAAAATCTCTCTTTTCCTGATAATTTATTTTATCCATATAGCCAACTCCCCTGGCAAAGCCCCATGATGGGTTACCACAGAAGTGGAAAAGAGAAGTAGAAGGCAACAATCTGTCGTTTTTTTGCAGATTATAATAAAATTGGGAAACAAAACTAATGCGTGTGTGAAAGGTTAAACAAGATTATGGGACAATCATCCAAGAAATGCTGGGCAGAGTAAGATTGCTGCTGCTGCTGCTGCTGCTAAGTCACTTCAGTCGTGTCCGACTCCGTGTGACCCCATAGATGGCAGCCCACCAGGCTCCCCTGTCCCTGGGATTCTCTACGCAAGAATACTGAAGTGGGTTGCCATTTCCTTCTCCAATGCATGAAAGTGAAAAGTGAAAGGGAAGTCTCTCAGTCGTGTCCGACTCTTAGCGACCCCATGGACTGCAGCCTACCCGGCTCCTCCATCCATGGGATTTTCCAAGCAAGAGTACTGGAGTGGGGTGCCATTGCCTTCTCCGAGAGTAAGATTAAGTACATACAAATTACCCACAGAGTTAGTACTCTAGTAATTCAAATTAGGGTCAGCCCTAAAGGTTGATGCAGGCAAAGAAAGATTCCTTGAGGAGGTAGTACTTGTGTTGAATTTTGAAGGATATATGTGATTGTTACAAAATCACAGATTTCCAGAGCTTATATGGCCCTTAGAGAAATAGTACTCCCTCATTGTACAGATAAGGAAACCGAGGTATAGAGAGAGAAAGATACCATAGTTAGAAAACAGTTGGGAGTACAACCAAGATTTTCTAGTTCCCAGTCCAGTACTCTTCCCTTCAAGTACTGAGATGGGAGAGATGGTGTTCTAGGTGTAAAAAGGGTGCAGAAACTCAAATGCTTGAATACTCACTCCCCAATATGCTCCTCTCCTAACAAGCATACACACACACACACACACACACATTTCCAAACCTGATCTGGAATTTCCCTTTATTTTCTTCAAGACTGTTAATCTGGAAGGTGAATCAGATAACACTGAATTCAAATTCCAGGTCAAACACCAAGGCCTTTTTATTTACTTAGAAATGGACCATGTGTTGATGAATGGCCTCTTTGATGTAACCCGCCATCTCAAAAGCCTTGAGGTTGAGAGGCCCTCCTTCTGTTCCTTTTTGCCCCATCAGCACAAGGTATACAGACTCGATCTGAACTACTGTCACTGCTTGGCTGCCCCGACTCTGGCCTTTGGTGCGGAGATCCATGGTGTTGTTGCCCTCAGTGTATAGGTTGTCCCGGATCAACAAGCATTTGGTCCCTGCAAGGGTGATTCCCTGAAGAAACAACTTCTCTCTCTCTTCTCTCACCAGCAAGATCTGAATTTCTTCCTGGGTCAGTTGGAACAGGTTGCCTTCAGGATAAGAAGCTAACAACCAAGGTGGGGAATTGGTGATTATTGCTGCATCACAGCACATCCCAGTCTGTAGGAAGAGGGTGATACAGTCTTGCCAGACATCTTCACTGATATCCCCTATGCACTGCATGGTTCAGGTAAGCTGTCTTTAAAAGATGAATAAAGTGATTTCTGGCAAGTAGGTCTTCAAAAGAAATTTGTTAGTAGTTGGGTCAAGATGACTGATAAGCTGAGACTGAAGTAAGCAAAAAACACAGTCTGTTTTTGAAGGCCTCTCCCCAGCAGCAAGGTGGAGGAGGTCTTGATGACTTGTGTGAAGTTATGCCCCAGCTGCTCTCTGTTGTGACTTATCAAGCTATCTTTGGAGCAGGAGTGAGGTCACAAAGGCTCTGTGACTTGTTAAACTGTCATAATTCACCACATCATGGATGACCTTTGGCAGTAGCTTTCAGTGGTTGTATCTCCAGCTAGTGAGATATTGGGGCGAAGCACATCTACTTACTTCCCTAGGATACCATGGGAGAAACACCAACCCCCAATATCAGAAAATTCCTCAATGTAGAACATAACTGAGTAATATTTGACTTGGAGCTTTGGATATAAAGCAGGACAGGTGAGATTTAGTGCAGCAACTAGTACTCAGATGTTGGCTAATCTGAGACCTAAGCTGTAGGTACAAAGTAAAAAAACCCACAGCCCCACTAGCTTACAACTCTTTTTGGATGAACATAATAGCTTCCTAATGATTTCCTGTCTTCAGATTCTTTCCACCTAGTTGTTTATCCTATGGCCCACACCAGCTGTGAGTCTAGAGTAATTCATTTTCATCTAATCATTCAGCAAGCATTTATCAAGCATTCACTATTTGCCAAGTACTTTTCCAAGCATTGGGTTACAGCAGTGAACAGAGAAAAATCTCAGAGAGCTGATATCATAATGGCAGAAGACAAAAAATAATAAATGATAATAGAATCCCTTTCACAGAAAATGTTTTATGAATCTAATACTTTTTTCTTCCACATTTTGCTTCTTAGTCCCAGATGCTATCTACTCCTATGAGGGTCCAATCTGATATGTGATTATTCTGAAACCTTTGACAAATCACCATCTCTACCTTAATTTCCTCTGAAATGACACTAACTTGCCTTAAGTAGGAACTGTTAGGAGAAATGGCTAAAGTTAATGGAGAGAAAATTTGGAGTAGTTTAGAAAATTCACTTATTCAACAAATATTTATTGAATACCTACTGTGTTCCAGGTCTGTTCCAGACTTTGGAGATCTAGCAGTGAACAAAAAGTCCCTGGCCTCATGAAGCTGACATCCTAGAGGGGAGACAAATAACTGACAAGGACATTTATAGTATATAAGGTGGTGTTCATAATTATTAATATAAAGAAAAAATGTTAAGACGATAGAGAATTCTGGGGAAGAAGTAGTGGTGGTTTTATTTGATATAAGGTGCTCAAGTAGGATTCTCTGACATTGTGAATTTGACCAGAGACCAGACAGAGATGAGGGAGTGAACATATGGATATCTGGGGGAAGAGCATTCTATTCAGAGGGAACAGCAAGTGCTTCTGAGGCAGGAGAATGTATGATATATTTGAGAAACAACAAGAAGATCAATATAACATAAAGAGAGAAAGAAAAGGGTGATAGAAGATACAGTCAGAGAGGCACTAGGCTTAGATCACATGTAGGCTTATTTTAAGCCATGTAAAGATTTGGATTTTACTCTGAAATGGAGAGCCACTGGTAGGTTTCAAGCAAAGGAGTGACATCACTATAGATTCTAGAGTCTGGAAGATGCCGTATTGAGGACAGATTCTAGGGGAACCAGGGCCAAAACATGGCAACCAAACTGTGTCAATAATTCAGGCAAGATAGAGGTTTCAGCTAGAATACAGGGCCCAGAGAGGTGACATGATTTGCTCAAGGTCACACCGCAAGTTAGTAGCAGACCTGAGAGTAAAATCCAGGTTTTTCGACTCCCAGACTATTCTTTTTGCCATCACAAGCCTGATTCAGAGAACACTACAGAGTAGCTGCACCTCATCTGAGAGGTGGTCCGGTGGGTCTCTGGTCCTTTTCCCACATCTTTGATGACAAAGTTATGAGGCTACTCTAATAGTCCAGGCTTTAACTAGGTTGATGGCAGTAGACTCCCCCTGGTTGAGAGGAGTGAAAGGAAAATATAAACCATCTCAAAAATATTCTATAGTGACTTGCCCAGGGTCTCACAGGAAGCTCATCAGAAACTCAGTCATCACCACAAAGTAGTCTATGTTATCTCTGACTGGTGCCATCTGTTAACATTAAAGAAGTGTGGAATGATATTGGTACTCAGAATCCTTACAGCATCATGGGATGTGAGAAGGGTGCCAGCACTTGAGTCTGAGACTTAAGAATTCCTGGGCCAAACCTGAAGTCTGAACTAGGACAATCTGTTGTTGTTGTTGCTGTTTGTACTCTTAAGAAAATGGAAGCAGTCTTAGAAATATTTGTGTGTCTAATGTTACTGTTCTGCCTCCTGTCTACAATCCTAGTAACTTTTCCCTTAAACAATATGAAAAAAGCTCCCAATCACTGACTTTTACTTAAACCAAGGGTTCTTAGAAAGTTAGAATGTATATTTAGCAGTTTCTCTTCCCAAATGGCGCAGTGGTAAATAATCTGCCTGCCAAAGTAGGAGATGCAAGAGACTCCGCTTCCATCCCTGGGTAGAGAAAATCCCTTGGAGTAAAAAATAGCAACCCACTCCAGTATTCTTGCCTGGATAATCCCATGGACAGAGGAGCCTGGTGGGTTGTAATCCAAAGGGTCGCTAAGAGTCGGACGTTACTGAGTACACACCCCTACCAAAGGAATGGCATTTTGACAGGATCGCCCAAAAGAAAGGGCATTGCCAGGAAGCAAGATGGCGTTAGCGGCAGAAGGCGAAGTGTCGCGAGAGAACCCTCCGCCAGGGTCAAGTGACGAGAGCTTGAAGCACGAGAGGAAGGGCGGGGGCTAGAACCAGGGTTGGGCAAGAAGGCTGCTAGAACTGTGGTGGTGGCAGCAGCCTGAGTTGCACTAAGGATTTCGGGTGTGGGGAACCGCGGTCATGGACCATATCACGGTGCCCAAGGTAAGAAGAGATCGGCGAGGCTGGGAGCCGGGGATTCCCTCTCTAAGCTCAGCCGCAAGCCCAGGTACACGCTCTCAACCCTTAGGGTGCTCTTTGACTCCCTCTTTCGCGCGGGACCGGAGTAATATTCCTTGGTTCACCCAAACTGAACTTTCTTCTCCTTGGGACCTGCCTGCAGGCGGCTGCGGCGCGCAAAGGAGAGGTGGTTCTGTACCAGCCGTTCTCTCGCTTGACACCGCCTCCGCGCTGGGTGGTTGCCTGTCGGGTCCCTCTCTGTCCTGTCTCCTCCAGTCCCAGCTCCTCGTGGCTCCCCAGCGGTTACCTCATACACCCCTTTACTCTAGCCTTTTATACAGACTTGCTGCACTTGTAACAGCCTTTCTTGAATACCCCGCGTGGTATTGCCTCCCAGAGGGTTACTTCCTTTATCCAGGGTTTCCCTGCCCTCTTCTTGACTCCAACCTGCCTCTTGACTTCTGCCCCAATGATTGCTCAGACCATCAGCCCAGCTCCCCAGCTTGCATGCGTGGGTTTGGGGCAAAAGCATCTGTCCAGCCCCGAGCTGGGCTATAGGAAAGAGGTGTAACAGAGTGGACCTGGCTCTGCTCATCCAGAAAGAAAAAACGTAGAGGTGACATTGCTAGGCCAGTTGGTGTCTGCGTACAGCTGACCCTAGTTAGAGCCTCTTCTACGTCTTTTCTTTCCAGACACTACTCTTTATTCCCCCAACTCCAGCCTCTTTCTTTTCATATTCACTTCCTTCCTGTCAGTTTTCTTTCTACTATCAGGCTGAGAACAAGGAAGGGTTAAAACTAGTTTGTGCTTAATTTTTTCTATCGATCATAAGAGATATGGCCCAGGCTAATTTAAATCCACATCAAACATAAGGATTAATAACTGTGAAGAGGCAAAAAGTTTATTTGGGGTCTTAGAATTGCAATTCAGGGATCACAGAAAGTCTAGAAGAAACCAGAATAGTGTCCTACAAGGGGAAATTGGCTAGGGTTTTTACAGGAAGAGGGAAGTCAATGCAGGGTTATGCAAGTTGTTTACCAACAATTTGGATGGGAGGGTAAAATTATTCTATACATAAGATTGAGTTATGGAATGCATCTCAGTCATTACTAGGGACAGTTGTGT